>NC_090651.1:10180004-10455004 GCF_040937935.1 Hyperolius riggenbachi | reverse complement strand
AACTTGGTGACTGGAATAAATATTAAAGGAATCATCAAATTATGCTACCCCCCCCCCCCGCTCCCACTTACCTGGGGCTTCCTCCAGCCTCTGGCAGCCGCTATGCCCCACGCCACCTCTCCGCTTGCAGCCGCCGGCCAAGAGACCCCGCCGGTGCAGAGGCTACTGTGCCTGCGCAAGCGCCGCTGTCAATCCCCTCCACGTGGTCCAGTGTACTGCGCAGGCTCAGTAGTTCTGCATCTGCGCAGTACACTCGGACCATGTGGAGGTGATTGACAGCGGCATTCATGCAGGTGCAGTAGGAAGACGACATAGAGGTCGTCCTCTGCACCGGCGAGGTCCCTAGGCCGGCGGCTGCAAGCAGAGATATGGCGTGGGGCATAGCGGCTGCCAGGAGCTGGAGGAAGCCCCGGGTAAATAGAGCGTGGGGGTAGCATAATTTGATTGAGGATTCCTTTAAGGAAAGTGGGTGGAGCTCACAGCAGCCAATCAAAATTCAACTATTGATTTTCAACGGAAGTACTTAAATTGCTGCTATTCTTACACTCTTAATGGTAAAGGCCTCAAACCTGGTACAGTCGGT
Source organism: Hyperolius riggenbachi (assembly GCF_040937935.1). Lineage (NCBI taxonomy): Eukaryota > Metazoa > Chordata > Amphibia > Anura > Hyperoliidae > Hyperolius > Hyperolius riggenbachi. The sequence goes on along the minus strand of NC_090651.1, from coordinate 10,454,421 downwards.
CATTGGGTTATAGGGGTTCAAATTCAGAAAAAGGGGCAGGGCCACAAACAGCCAATCAGATTGGTTTGCTTGAATTCAATGGGAGAATTTAAGCTGCTTCCATTCCCAAATTATTGATGCCAAGGAACCCAAAGCTCACAAACTTGGTCATTGAGTGACTGTATGTCCAGGTTAGAAAAGTGGCCGGACCCAACAACTATATACATATATCCGAGCAACGCCGGTTCTTCAGCTAGTTCATAATAAAAGCAGAAAAAAAGCCGATTAAAGGACTACTACAGTGAAAAATGTAAGTGGTTAAAATCGGACAGCAACGACAGGTTTTGGTATAGCCCATCTCCTCATGAAGGATTCTCGGGGTTTTCTTTATTTTCAAAGGCATTTCCTGAACGGCAATTGCTAAGTGTAACTGGCAAAATAGTGTGCAAGCATGTAAGGAGGCTGGCTGGTATCTTACAATTTTGGCAGTTAGACTTAGCAACTGCCGTTCAGCAAATGCTTTTGAAAACAAAGAAAACCCTGAGAATCCCCCATGAGAGGATGGGCTAGTTCAAAACCGTTCGGTCTGTCAGATTTTAACTGCTTACGTTTTTCGCTGTAGCAGTCCTTTAAGCGGCACGGTTTTGGGACCATCGGCATCTGCAGTTCACACTGGGACCTGCTCTGAAATTGTCCTGATCTCTGCTACAGACATCGGTCCACACTGATCTGTGCCATGTCCAGTGTGAACAACGATCACTGCCAATTACGTTGCAATTCATCTGCAACTCTGCTTTGTGGGTGGGACCAAAGTCACAACTTTCACTAGAATGTTCACCATTGGAGACCCCCGTGAGTTCAAACCCATCAGACTCTGCCTATAAATGTAATGATCAACTTTGGGCCAACAGAGTGCAACTCCACTTATGCTAAGGGTGCGTACACACACATCCAGTTCTGATTGACCAATGACTGGCCAATGTAACCACTTCCAACAGAATTTGAAGACCATAGGGATGCTCTCATATTACATGGAGGTTGGTCAGCGATCGGCCAATCAGAGTTGGATGTGTGTAGCAAGCTGAGATGTTGTGTAACACTGAGGTATCTGCTGTGCCCGGGATCTGACCATGACATTCCCGGGAGCACCTTCCCAGCAGGAAGTGATGGGTGGAGTGGCTGGTGTTTCAAGAATTAGGACATCCCTACAGACACACTCCTCTGTGTAATTAGACAGGTCAGTGGAGTGAGCCTGGAGGCGCTGAGACGCCGGAAACTGTACTTCCAATAAACACAGACGCCTGTGGACTCTGAACCAACAGGAGAGAGAGAGAAGAATTCTGTGAATTCCTCAATTCTATATACTGCTGCTCTCGTTTCCAGCAAGGTTCATTTTGTTTTTTTACCAATTTTAGAAAGATAAAATTAAATGCATTGATAAATTACAATTATAAGATTTTAAAGAAAGTAGTTTCCCTTTAAATGATAATATGCATGTATACAGCCCTTTACAGAGTATAAAGCACTGACATCTTCTGCAGCACTTTACAGAGTACATAGTCATGTCACTGACTGTCCTCAGAGGAGCTCACACTCTAATCCTACCATAGTCATAGTCTAATGTCCTACCATATTATTATTATGTATGTATATAGCACTGACATCATCTGCAGCACATTACAGAGTACATAGTCATGTCACTGGCTGTCCTCAGAGGAGCTCACACTCTAATCCTACCATAGTCCTAGTCTAATGTCCTACCATATTATTATTATTATGTATTTATATAGCACTGACATCTTCTGCAGCACTTTACAGAGTACATAGTCATGTCACTGACTGTCCTCAGAGGAGCTCACACTCTAATACTACCATAGTCACAGTCTAATGTCCTACCATATTATTAATTATTATTATTATTATTAATATGGTAGGACATTAGATTATGACTATGGTAGGATTAGACTGTGAGCTCCTGTGAGGACAGCCAGTGACATGACTATGTACTCTATAATGTGCTGCAGAAGATGTCAGTGCTATATAAATACATAATAATAATATGGTAGGACATTAGACTATGACTATGGTAGGATTAGAGTGTGAGCTCCTCTGAGGACAGTGACATGACTATGACCTCTGTAATGTGCTGCAGAAGATGTCAGTGCTATATAAATACATAATAATAATATGGTAGGACATTAGGCTATGACTATGGTAGGATTATAGTGTGAGCTCCTCTGAGGACAGTCAGTGACATGACTATGTACTCTGTAATGTGCTGCAGAAGATGTCAGTGCTATATAAATACATAATAATAATATGGTAGGACATTAGGCTATGACTATGGTAGGATTAGCGTGTGAGCTCCTCTGAGGACAGTCAGTGACATGACTATGTACTCTGTAATGTGCTGCAGAAGAGGTCAGTGCTATATAAATACATAATAATAATAATAATAATATTATGTATTTATATACCACTGACATCTGCAGCACATTACAGAGTACATAGTCATGTCATTGACTGTCCTCAGAGGAGCTCACACTCTAATCCTACCATAGTCTAGGGACAATTTTGGGGAGCAACCAATTAACTGTTCAGTATGTTTTTGACACATGGGAGGAAACCAGAGTGCCCTCCAGAAACTCATGCAAACACAGGGAGAACATACAGCCTCCATGCAGCTAGTGTCCTGGCAAGTGATAAACCTGGGACTCCAGTGCTGCGAGGTGACAGGGCTATCCTGTATGCCACCACCTCAGCGAGGTAGCAGAAACTGGAATAAATATCTCAATGTGATATGAAGTCAAATACTCAGAGTCTTGAATGTCTCCGGTGTGCTGGAAATTTCTATAAGCCGCCAACAATATATATCATCCACTCTGCAGATTAGAAGAGGCCTTCACAGAAGTCACGCTGCTGGTGGCTTCTCGCCATCCTGTAATGACTCGCATGTCCTGCAGGGGTCACTGTGGCGGCTCAGTCACAGCCATGTGCTAAAGCTCACTGACCTTGGCAGGCCCCTGAAAGTTCTTAAAGGCACAGGATCCCAATGACCTGAAATATCAGTATTACCACCATGTGTATGCCTGAGGAAGTCAAACACTCACAGGAAACCCTGATGGAAGTGAGCCAGAGTCCCCAGCGCTGTGACAGTAAAGTACTGACAGCTCATATCCACAGTCATGGCTTACACTAAGCACCCTCCTAGAAACTATAAGTCCCAGCATGCCATTCAGGACTATCACCTAGACTACAAGTCCCAGCATGCCATTCAGGACCATCACCTAGACTACAAGTTCCAGCATGCCATTCAGGCCTCTCAAATGGACTACAGGTCCTAGTATGCCATTTAGGCCTTTCACCTGCACTACAACTCCCAGCATAATATCCAGATATTTTACCTGGACTGGAAGTCCCAGCATTCCATTCAGGTAAGTGGCACGCAGCTGGACCACAAATAACAGCATGTCAATTAAGACTCTTACCTGGACTACAAGTTCCAGCGTGCCATTTCTTTTTTTACCTGGACTACAAGTCCCAGCTTTCCATTTAGGCAAGCGGCTTCTAGCTGGACCACAAATACCAGCATGTCATTCAAGCAAGCGCCTCTGAAATGGAGCACAAGTCCCAGCAAACCAAAGCATTAAAAAGACAGCAGACTACAATGCCCAGCAGGCCACAGCTGCAGATCAGACTACAGATAATAGCAGCACTACAGATACAAGCATGGCAGATAAGCAATACACAAGTGTCAGCAATACAGAATGTGGAATAATCCCTCCAGGACCTGCTGATGAATAACTCTGCTTCCTCCGTATCCGGGTCTGACAGGAGACTAGGCAGATGATTATTCAGACTTGAGATAGGTCAGTTAATTAACTGACACCAGATTCAGTTATCAGTTATTTAACCAGCTGCAAAGTTCTGCTTCAGCCCGTGTAAATTCCAGGTCCTCTTGAAGTGAACTTTGCATATTGGTCAGACTATTTGCACCTTACTGGTGTAGTGACAGATGAAATGACATTACTATTATTAAGCTCAGCACATTAATTACAACTTCATGGAATACCTGCGGCTAGAATACAAGACAGGGAGTTTCAGTATAGCATTCATTGTGCAGCCCTACAGTATATGGTGGCACTATATATACTAATAATAGTAGGACTTGTAGTAACAACACTGGCCTCAATTCACGGAGCATTATCAAACGTTTATCAAACACTTTATCAAACGTTTGATAATTTACCTCATGGGTAAAATTGATTTTGAATTCACTAAGGTGTTATATATTTGTTGAACGTTTTATCGGTAAAACATTCGATAAATATATAACACTTTAGTGAATTTAAAATTATATTTTACCCATGAGGTAAATTATCAAACGTTTGATAAAGTGTTTGATAAACGTTTGATAATGCTCCGTGAATTGAGGCCCATGTGTGATACAATGTGACAATGACAACACTGCATACAGCAACCGATGGGATAGAATATAGACTGTGGCATAGCGAGAGGTCAGGTGATGGAATGGGTACACAATGCATAAAACTGACACAGATCAAGCGGTGACACTGTCCAATAATGTAATCTATGGGGGATCTGCTACTGTAATCCAGGGCTGTGGAGTCGGAGTAATTTTGGGCACCCGGAGTTGGAGTCGTTGATTTCATAAACTGAGGAGCCGGATGATTTGTCTACAAAATCCACAGCCCTGTTAAGTATTAGACTAAAGCTGGCCACTAACGGTCCAATTTGTAGCGAAAAATCGTTTGAGCGATCAGAAATTCTGATCGGACGAAAAATCGTTCACTACACCATCAACTAACCAACCATTGCTTCCTATCTATCACGAACACCAAGAAAATCCAAATTTTCGTTCGACGGAAATTCATTCGGGCGACATTTTTTTCACTCGTTCATAATCGATTGTGTCCACCAATGGAGATTATTTACAACCAATCCGATCAGAATTTCTGATGGCTCGAACGATTTTTTGCTAGTAATTGGACCGTTAGTGGCCAGCTTAAGGAGTCAGAGTCATTTTGGGTACCCAGAGTCGTGGTTTCATAAACTGAGGAGTCGGAGTCTGATGATTTTTGTACAAAGTCCACAGCCCTGCTGTAATCTATGGGGGATTGTCATCTATAGGGGAATCTATGTGATACAATGTAACTATAGAAGATCTGGAAGTGTGATATAATGATCTATAGGTGGGAATCAGGCAGTATAATATAATATATGTATGGGGATCAGGCAGTGCAGTACAATGTAATCATTAAATAGGGGGGTTCATGTTATATTGGGTGATACAAGGTAATAATGCTATATAGAGGGTGACAGCCTGGATGTGGGGGGGGGGGGGCATATATATTGTAAGGGGTGATATGGTGGATTTGAGGATGTAGCGAAAGGGAAGGGGGGGTTCAATGTAACGTCATAGGTGATGACACACCAGCGGGGGGATAATGTAATGATCAGGGGTGACAGACAACGTGTGTGTGTGTGGGGGGGGGTTGGCTTGGGAGGGTTAAGGGGTATCAACAGGGGGTGACACTGTATCTGGAGGGAAGAGCGGGGATAAAATATATAATACTGTTAAATAAGAAGTGACAGGTGGGGGTTGTATAATAATTAACTGTAATATATATATATATATATATATATATATATATATATATATATATATTTTAGTGACAAATTAGAGTGGGGGTGTGTAATGATATAATGTCATGTTATACAGAGGGAGATACTGTGTAGATGGAGGGTGACTGGTTGTAGTGGGGATAATTAATGATATGTCATATTATATGGGAGCGACACTGAATTGATGGGGAGGGGGGGGTGAAAGGTAGGAGTGGGAGGGTGTATAATGATATACAATATAATATATATATATATACATATATATATATATATATATATATATAAAAGCATACAGGGTGACATTGGATGGGGGGGGGGGGTGTATAATGATAGAATGTCATGTTATATAGGGGGGGGGGGGGAGTGACACTGGATTGATGGGGGGGGGGGGTGACAGGTAGGAATGGGGGGGGGGTGTATAATGATATACAAATATATATATATATAATGGAGCGTGATGAGTCTTACCCCCCGGCCAGGAGGTGCCGCAGGGTGTCCTTGCTCTGGCTCATGTCCCCGGTGCTGCGGCAGCCAGTCAGGCTCTCATGCTGCTCCCGGCTCTGCCTCTCTCTCTCTCGCGCTGGAAGAAGCCGGTTTTTCTCTCCGCAGCTGCTGATCTCGCGTCATCCGAGCCGGGGGAGGAGCGAGGCTGTGACAGCGCCAGAGGGGCGGGGCCACACTGGAGGGGACAGGGGGCGCGCGGGGGGCGTTGTCCGTGACGTCACGCAGCCAGGCTTGCGGAAAAGTTGCACGATGCGGCGCGAGGGGGGTGATCACATGACACTCACATCCTCTGCTATATATATCACTGTACTGTACAATATATATATACACGCTGTCACTGTACACTGTATGGCTACCATGCTGTACTACCTGCAGCACAGGAGGGGAGGAGCTCCACTACAAGTGTATTTTGTGCTTTTGGATTGATGGATGGAATAACAGAGCTGTCTGCTGTTTTTCCTACTGTCTTTGCTCCTGCTGATTGGCTTCCCCACCACTTCCGGTCCAAGCAATTGAAAAAAAGGGGGAAAGTTCCTGTGCTGACTGTAGAAATCTTTGCAGCAAGCTGGGAAAGGGTTAGAACTTCCAGCAGGTTTTTATGGAGGTCACAGTGCCTGCTGCTGAGGACTCTTCCGGTTTAGAGGATGGGGTAAAAAGATTTTTTTTTCTTAATTAGGGGATACAGACAGCAATAAAAAACCTGATGGCATGAACCTGTTTACTTTCTAATGAAACCTAAAAAGTTCAGCGATACAGAAAGATGAACGATACTCTCTTTAGATTTTTTCATCAGATGCGATCTTTCCACGCGATTTAAATGAATTATCATTCATTCGAATCATCGAATGTTCCCATTAACAGAATGATTTAAGGTTTTACATTCCAATTCGATCATAAAATCCAACTTTCAGATCGATCATTTTTCCTTTTCCGACCCACCAAAGAATCGTATCACATTGATTTGCACCACAAACGTATTTATACAATTCGATCATAAAAAAAGTGTTGAAAGATCAAAGCTGAAGGAAAAAAGTACTGTTAATAGGCACCCTTAGGGTTCGTACACATCTAATTATGATTGGCCAATTTTACTGTTTCCATGTAGTATGAGAGCCCAACTTCACAATTTGTTCACAGTGTTTAAATTCTGTTGTCCCTCATATTACATAGAATAAATGGTAAAATTGTCCATTCATTGCCCCATCCAAATTGGATGTGTGTACGCACCTCAAGTATTACAACTCATGGGGGCATTTAATGACAATCGTGTACGGCTTGGAATTGGGTCAATCAAATGCGTTTCCCGTGGATTTGGGTTATTAGTATTCCACTGGCGGTCTCTATTAATGAATCCAATCATGCGCTGCGGTTGTATGTCTGTGGTAGCCTCACCCGATGTATTATTTGCGGAGGTGATTTCTGTATTTCTACAGTGGTGTGAAAAACTATTTGCCCTCTTCCTGATTTCTTATTCTTTTGCATGTTTGTCACACTTAAAGGGATACTGTAGGGGGGTCGGGGGAAAATTAGTTGAACTTACCCGGGGCTTCTAATGGTCCCCCGCTGACATCCTGTGCCCGCGCAGCCACTCACCGATGCTCCGGCCCCGCCTCCGGTTCACTTCTTGAATTTCAGACTTTAAAGTCTGAAAACCACTGTGCCTGCGTTGCCGTGTCCTCTCTTCCCCTAATGTCACCAGGAGCGCACGGCGCAGGCACAGACCATACTGGGCCTGCGCAGTATGCTCCTGGTACCATCAGCGGGAGTGAGAACAAGGCAGGGGAGGACTGGCCAGGGGGGAAGGAGGGAGATTTCCCCCCAGGCTGCCTCCCATTTAATGATTTAAGGCTGGCACTGTGCCTGGTGAATTCAGGTTTTTGTACAAGGCAATGTGAAATACTAGGCTGAATGAGGGAAATAAACGCCCAATTACAGAGCAATTGCAGGGCGGGCAAGCTAGTAAATATACACAGCATGATACAGAGCAGAGGCTTGCCTGCAGGGTCCGTGGGAAAAAATCTGTCTGGTCTCTCACCATTGATAACTGCATGTGCACAAAAGTTTGACAGTCCCTAGGCTCCAGAAGGGCTGCTTGCAGACAGTCCCTAGACTCCAGAAGGGCTGCTTGCAGGACTTGTGTAAGAGATAGAAACCTCAACCATTGTAACTCAAAATGTATTATGTGCCCCCCGATGCCAGTGCATTTATACTTTAGCTGTCACACTGTCCCTCGAGTGTCCTTGCTGTATTTCCCACGTGACTACCGGCATATAGCTCGAGGGACACGTGTGTGATGTCATTTGGGCTGGGCTGCCGTGAAAACGGGCCTCTAGTTTGTGTTTTCCCCCCAGGCCAAAAGGTCCCAGTCCTCCCCTGGAACAAGGCAACGCAGGCACAGTGGTTTTCAGACTTTAAAGTCTGAAATTCCAGAAGTGAACCAGAGGCGGGGCCAGAGCATTGGGGAGTGGCTGCGCAGGCACCGGATGTCTGTGGGGGACCATTAGAAGCCCCGGGTAACTTCAACTCATTTTCCACCGACCCCCCTACAGTATCCCTTTAAATGTTTCTGCTCGTCAAAAACCGTTAACTATTAGTCAAAGATAACATAATTGAACACAAAATGCAGTTTTAAATTGTGGTTTTTATTATTTAGTGAGAAAAAAAACTCCAAATCTAAATGGCCCTGTGTGAAAAAGTGATTGCCCTCCTTGTTAAAAAATAACTTAACTGTGGTTTATCACACCTGAGTTCAATTTCTGTAGTCACTTCCAGGCCTGATTACTGCCACACCTGTTTCAATCAAGAAATCGCTTAAATAGGAGCTATCTGACACAGAGAAGTAGACCAAAAGCACCTCAAAAGCTAGACATCATGCCAAGATCCAAAGAAATTCAGGAACAAATGAGAACAAAAGTACTGTAATTGAGATCTATCAATCTGGTAAAGGTTATAAAGCCATTTCTAAAGCTTTGGGACTCCAGCGAACCACAGTAAGAGCCATTATCCACAAATGGCAAAAACATGGAACAGTGATGAACCTTCCCAGGAGTGGCCGGCCGACCAAAATTACCCCAAGAGCGCAGAGAAAACTCATCCGAGAGGCCACAAAAGACCCCAGGACAACATCTAAAGAACTGCAGGCCTCACTTGCCTCAATTAAGGTCATTGTTCATGACTCCACCATAAGAAAGAGACTGGGCAAAAATGGCCTGCCTGTCAGATATCCAAGGCTCAAACCACTTTTAAGCTCCTTAGCGGTAACCCCGTGCTGGACACGGGGTAAGCCGCCGGAGGGTGCCGCTCAGGCCCTGCTGGGCCGCATTTCATAATTTTTTTTTTTGCTGGACGCAGCTAGCACTTTGCTAGCTGCGCCAGCACCCCGATCGCCGCCGCCGCGCGCCCGATCGCCGCTATCCGGTGCGGCGCGCGGCCCCCCCCCCCCCCAGACCCCTGCGCTGCCTGGCCAATCAGTGCCAGGCAGCGCCAAGGGGTGGATCGGGTCTCCCAATGACGTCCTGATGTCGGTGACGTCATCCCGCCCCGTCGCCATGGCGACGGGGGAAGCCCTCCAGGAAATCCCGTTCTTTGAACGGGATTTCCTGATCCGGCGATCGGCGGGGCTGGGGGGATGCCGCTGAGCAGCGGCTATCATGTAGCGAGCCCTGGGCTCGCTACATGATTTAAAAAAAATAAAAATAAAAAAAAACTGCTGCGCTGCCCCCTGGCGGTATTTTTCATACCGCCAAGGGGGTTAAGCAAAAAGAACATTAAGGCTTGTCTCAATTTTGCTAAAAAACATCTCAATGATTGCCAAGACTTGTGGGAAAATACCTTGTGGACCGACGAGACAAAAGTTGAACTTTTTGGAAGGTGCGTGTCCCGTTACATCTGGCGTAGAAGTAACACAGCATTTCAGCAAAAGAACATCATACCAACAGTAAAATATGGTGGTGGTAGTGTGATGGTCTGGGGGTTGTTTTGCTGCTTCAGGACCTGGAAGGCTTGCTGTGCTAGATGGAACCATGAATTCTACTGTCTACCAAAAAATCCTGAAGGAGAATGTCCGGCCATCTGTTTGTCAACTCAAGCTGAAGCGATCTTGGGTGCTGCAGCAGGACAATGACCCAAAACACACCAGCAAATCCACCTCTGAATGGCTGAAGAAAAACAAAATGAAGACTTTGGAGTGGCCTAGTCAAAGTCCTGACCTGAATCCTATTGAGATGCTGTGGCATGACCTTAAAAAGGTGGTTCATGTTAGAAGACCCTCAAATAAAGCTGAATTACAACAATTCTGCAAAGATGAGTGGGCCAAAATTCCTCCAGAGCGCTGTAAAAGACTTGTTGCAAGTTGTCGCAAACGCTTGATTGCAGTTATTGCTGCTAAGGGTGGCCCAATCAGTTATTAGGTTAGGGGGCAATTTCTTTTTCACACAGGGCCATGTAGGTTTTGAGGTTTTTTTCTCACTAAATAATAAAAACCATCATTTAAAACTGCATTGTGTGTTCAATTATGTTATCTTTGACTAATAGTTAACGGTTTTTGATGAGCAGAAACATTTAAGTGTGACAAACATGCAAAAGAATAAGAAATCAGGAAGGGGGCAAATAGTTTTTCACACCACTGTATAACATTATCTGACAGTCGTGGGCGGATCTCCACCCTGGATAGTTGTCGGTGGAATCTGCTGTCCTGGCGGTCCTGCTGAGCTTCTCCCCTGAAGTTGGGCGTCTTGTGTTATAAGATAAGGAGCAGAGCACATTCTGCTGGGAAATAGGGCTCAGAAGATGTGAGTTCAGGAAGGACGGTAGTACCACGTTATAATCAGATGAGGGCTGGTGCAGCTCAGGGTGTGGAGTCCCACGCTGTCCTGGCTCTGAGTTCTGGGTCTGCATGGGTGAGGGGGGGTCCCATACTGTCCATTTTCTTAAAGAAAACCTGAACTGAAATTGAATAGTCAAAAACATACACATGTCATACTTACCTCCTGTGAAGTCTGCTCATCAATCTCTTCCTCCTCTCCTGCGTCCTGTTTGTCCACTGTGATCAGTGGAATTCTACATCCTCCATTTTGGAAATGGCCATTACCCCATAACAGCTTCCTGGTCAGAACACTGTTAAACCGTAATATCGCCCATTTGAGCCATAGGGAAACATGGACATTACCTTGCTCAACAGTTGTCCTTTCATTTATAACTGACAACAACAATACATTTCAGTTCTGACAAAATATTGTCAGAACTGGAAGGAATCATTGTTAGAAGAAAATGGTGATATTGATTTGCAGGTACATCATGTGGTTGTTTTAAATAATTTTTCTAGGTTCAGGTTCCCTTTAAAGTGACCCCGAGCAGAGGAATGAAATCGAAGTCTGAACTTACTTGGGGCTTCCTCCAGCACCCCCATAGCCCATAAGGTTCCTTGGTGTCTTCTGTGTCAGGGCCGGCGCTACCATAGAGGCAAAGGAGGCAATTGCCCCAGGGCCCCAGAGCCTGTAGGGGCCCCCAGTGGCTACAAGAGGAAAAACATTTTTTTCAAAAAGACCTTAATAGTTTTTGAGAAAATTGTTTTTAAAGTTTCAAAGGGAAAAAAAAATACACATTTAAAAACCCGCCGACTTTAACAATTAATAGCAAATCTACCTTAAATGCTAGAAACCCTAAATTTGCAGGATATGTTAAGGAGATCATTGGGGATAAGAGGAAAAAATTTTTTTTCAAAAAGACCTTATAGTATTTGAGAAAATTGATTTTAAAGTTTTGAAGGAAAAAAGTATACTTTTAAATGCGGTAAATGTCACTTTTAGTAGCAAACTTAACGTAATTTTACATGTATCAAAAGAAAGAGCAATACATTTCCTGACAGGGTTTCCAGGGGGTCCATACGCAGCCGCAGCGCTTTGGCCAGGGATCGCTATACAGCCGCAATAAGGATGTATGAAGATCCCTGGCATTTTTTCCTATTTTCCCAATTTTTTTTTTATGTTTAGAGTGTGGGATTTTTTATTTTTTTTAAATGATGTGGGGTCCCCCCTCCTGAAACTTTTTAACCCCTTGTCCCCCATGCAGGCTGGGGTAGCCAGAATGTGGAGCTCCGACCGATTGGGGCTTCACACCCTGACTATACCAGCTGCAAAAAAGGTCCCTTAATGCCGATTTTTGTTCCGGGGTATCCGTTGGGAGGGGCCCCCGGGTTTATTTTGCCCTGGGGCTCCATTGTTGCTTAAACCGGCCCTGCTCTGGGTCCCTTGCATGGTCCCGCTGGTGGTTCCGTTAGGTGTGCCACTTCGGCGGAAGTCGTGCGTGCTTCAGCCTTTGGAGCGCTGCGCATGCACAGAACGCTCAGGTTCTGCGTCACTTTAAAACAAATCTGAGCCTAAGGAGAGGGAAACCTCTGGATCCAGTGGAGGCTTTCCATGCTGTCCTCTGGACCTCAGCTACTACCTGGAACCCTCTGGAACATCAGAGCTTCTTCTGGCACGAGGGAAACCGTGCTGCCCCTGCATGAGCATGCCTGGGCAGTAGCATGCAGCGCCTCCGGCCAGCCGAACTAGCGCAGGTGTGGTACGAGAGGGCTAACTTTTGAAGAGGTGCCCCCCGAGATGTTTCTTTCCGACAAGCCTTGGTCAGAATTCTTGGGGGGGGGGTCACACCTCTTAGCGGGGGACCAGAGGGCGGCGTGGGTAGCCACATCCAGAGGCTTCTCTCTTATTAGGTAATTATGAACAGTATTTATGTACCAAAGTGTTGCCTCTGCTACACTTAAAAATGTATAAAATATGTACGCGGAACTCAGAATAAGCATATATTTAAGTGTACCGCAGCAAGATGCCATTTTATCAAGTTTAAGAAAAAAATTCTGCAAAGTTTCTAAAATCAATTTTCTTAAAAACAACAAGGTGTTTTTTAGCACTAATTTATACTTCAATATCAAACAAGCAAAAAACGGGGATTTTTTGAACCAAATGTTCTCTTATTCTCCACTAGTCCATGGATACGTGGAATGGTCGTTGAGAGTAGTGTTGGGCGAACATCTAGATGTTCGGGTTCGGGCCGAACAGGCCGAACATGGCCGCGATGTTCGGGTGTTCGACCCGAACTCCGAACATAATGGAAGTCAATGGGGACCCGAACTTTTGTGCTTTGTAAAGCCTCCTTACATGCTACATACTCCAAATTTACAGGGTATGTGCACCTTGGGAGTGGGTACAAGAGAAAAATTTAGCAAAAAGAGCTTATAGTTTTTGAGAAAATCGATTTTAAAGTTTCAAAGGGAAAACTGTCTTTTAAATGCGGGAAATGTCTGTTTTCTTTGCACAGGTAACATGCTTTTTGTCGACATGCAGTCATAAATGTAATACATATAAGAGGTTCCAGGAAAAGGGACCGGTAACGCTAACCCAGCAGCAGCACACGTGATGGAACAGGAGGAGGGTGGCGCAGGAGGAGAAGGCCACGCTTTGTGAGACACAACAACCCAGGCCTTGCATAAGGACAAGAAGCGTGCGGATAGCATGCTTTGTACCGCCATGCAGTCATAAATGTAATAAAGATAAGTGGTTCAATAAACAGGGACCACGCGGCAACGCTAACCCAGCAGCAGCAGACGTGATGGAACAGGAGGAGGCGCAGGAGGAGAAGGCCACGCTTTGTGAGACACAACAACCCAGGCCTTGCATGAGGACAAGAAGCGTGCGGATAGCATGCTTTGTACCGCCATGCAGTCATAAATGTAATAAAGATAAGTGGTTCAATAAACAGGGACCACGCGGCAACGCTAACCCAGCAGCAGCAGACGTGATGGAACAGGAGGAGGCGCAGGAGGAGAAGGCCACGCTTTGTGAGACACAACAACCCAGGCCTTGCATGAGGTACCGCCATGCAGTCATAAATGTAATAAAGATAAGTGGTTCAATAAACAGGGACCACGCGGCAACGCTAACCCAGCAGCAGCAGACGTGATGGAACAGGAGGAGGCGCAGGAGGAGAAGGCCACGCTTTGTGAGACACAACAACCCAGGCCTTGCATGAGGACAAGAAGCGTGCGGATAGCATGCTTTGTACCGCCATGCAGTCATAAATGTAATAAAGATAAGAGGTTCCATAAACAGGGACCGGCAACGCTAACCCAGCAGCAGAAGCAGCACACGTGATGGAACAGGAGCAGGCGCAGGAGGAGAAGGCCATGCTTTTTGAGACACAACAACCCAGGCCTTGCATGAGGACAAAAAGCGTGCGGATATAGCAGCAATGCTTTTTGCCGCCATGCAGTCATAAATGTAATACAGATGAGAGGTTCAATAAACAGGGACCGGAAACGCTACACCATCCCAGATGTTCATTGGTCATGTTACTTGGTTGGGGTCCTGGAGTGTTGCGTAGTCATTTCCAATCCAGGATTGATTCATTTTAATTTGAGTCAGACGGTCTGCATTTTCTGTGGAGAGGCGGATACGCCGATCTGTGACGATGCCTCCGGCAGCACTGAAACAGCGTTCCGACATAACGCTGGCTGCCGGGCAAGCCAGCACCTCTATTGCGTACATTGCCAGTTCGTGCCAGGTGTCTAGCTTCGATACCCAATAGTTGAAGGGTGCAGATGGATTGTTCGACACAGCTACGTCATCTGACATGTAGTCCTTGACCATCTTCTCCAGGCGATCGGTGTTGGAGGTGGATCTGCACGCTTGCTGTTCAGTGGGCTGCTGCTGCATGGGTGTCAGAAAATTTTCCCACTCCAAGGACACTGCCGATACCATTCCCTTTTGGGCACTAGCTGCGGCTTGCGTTGTTTGCTGCCCTCCTGGTCGTCCTGGGTTTGCGGAAGTCAGTCTGTCGGCGTACAACTGGCTAGAGGAGGGGGAGGATGTCAATCTCCTCTCTAAAGTCTCCACAAGGGCCTGCTGGTATTCTTCCATTTTGACCTGTCTGACTCTTTCTTCAAGCAGTTTTGGAACATTGTGTTTGTACCGTGGATCCAGAAGGGTATAAACCCAGTAATTGGTGTTGTCCAGAATGCGCACAATGCGTGGGTCACGTTCAATGCAGTCTAGCATGAATTGAGCCATGTGTGCCAGAGTCCTACCAGAATCCTCATCATCCTCTTGTGAGCGTTGTGATAGTTGTTGTGATGCATCATAGTCGTCACCTTCCTCCTGGTCTGCTTCTGCTGACCATTCGCGCTGAATTGTGGAAGTCCAACGTGCACCGCTCTGGCCCTCGTCAGTGGTGGCATGAAATTCCTGCTCCAACTCCAGCTGTTCCTCCTCCTCTTCTTCGTCATAGCTGCTGGGGCCAGCGTTCCCTGAGGCGGATGGCCTGATGTTGGTACCATCACGCTGATCGTTTTCTCCTTCAGATTCCCCCAGTTGCATCATGACAGCTGTTTCCTTGATTTTCAACATTGACCTCTTCAGTAAACACAGCAGTGGTATGGTAATGCTGACTGAAGAGTTGTCACTGCTCACAAGCAACGTGGATTGCTCAAAATTTTGGAGGACTTGGCAGAGGTCCAACATGTTGGCCCAATCGGATCCACAGAAGCTTGGCAGCTGTCCGGATGCGCCTCGGTACTGCGCCGTCATGTACTGGACCACTGCACTCTTCTGCTCACAAAAGCGTGCTAGCATGTGCAGCGTAGAATTCCAGCGCGTAGGGACATCACACAGCAAGCGATGGTGGGGGAGATTGAAGCGCTCCTGCATCTTGGCGAGTGCCCCCGAAGCAGTACTGGAATTTCTACAATGTTTGGCCACTCGAAGCACCTTCAACAGAAGATCGGCCACGCCTGGGTATGTCCTCAGGAACCGCTGAACTACTAGGTTCATCACGTGCGCCAGGCAAGGGATGTGTGTCAGCTTAGCCAACCTTAAAGCGCGAATGAGATTACTCCCATTATCACACACAACCATGCCCGGTTTCAGGTCCAGCGGTGCCAGACACAAATCCGTCTGTTCCTTTATTCCCTTCCAAATTTCCTCCCCTGTGTGCTGCTTATCCCCAAGGCAGATCAGCTTCAGCAACGCTTGCTGACGCATGCCAACAGCTGTGCTGCACTGCTTCCACGATCCTACTGCTGCTGGGTTAGCGTTTCCGGATGAGGTACAGCTTTGAGATGCGTTGGAGGAGAAGGAGTCAGAGAGGTAGGTGCTGCTGTTGTTATCCAGTGGGAGGGACGGCGGTGCAGCTGTTTGCGGCGTGGGCAACACCCGCGCCGTAGCAGGTGAGGAATCGCTGCCAGGCTCCACAAGGTTCACCCAGTGCGCGGTAAGGGAGATGTATCGACCCTGTCCGAACGCACTCGTCCAAGTGTCAGTGGTGAGGTGAACCTTGCAGGCAACGGCATTCTTCAAGCTTCGGGTTATTTTGCTGACCACGTGCTCATGCAACTCAGGCACTGCAGAGCGCGCAAAGTGGTAGCGGCTGGGAACCACGTAACGTGGGATGGCCACTGACATCATGCACTTGAAGCTGTTTGTCTCCACCACTCGATATGGCAGCATTTCGCAGGCCAGAAGCTTGGCTATGCTGGCTGTTACTGCTACGGCCCGGGGGTCATTTGCTGGCAATTTCCTCTTGCGCTCAAACATCTCCGACACAGACAACTGAACCGTAGCGCTGCACACGGAAGGGCTGTTGGTTGTTGTGTTTGATGAACACTGGGAGACCTCAAGAGCACTACTCCGGAAAGTGACAGTGTCAGCGTCGTCTGATGTTTGTGAATGTTGTGAACCACGCAATGGCTGGGCTACTGCTGCTGCTGAGGCGGGTCTGGTGGTGAGTCTGGTGAACCCAAGGGAGGCAGTGTTGTTGCTGGTACCCTGTCCTGACGCGTTTGCCCACAGAGTGGGATGTTTGGATAGCATGTGGCGGCTCATGCTGGTGGTGGAGAGGTTGTTAATACTTTTCCCCCTGCTCAGGCGGGTCTTGCACACCTTGCAAATCGCCATGGTAACATCCTCAGTGCAGTCTTCAAAGAAAGCCCAGACTTTGGAGCACCTGCCTTGCTGGCGATTTCTGTTTGCTCCTCTTTTGCCTCTCACTTGAACTTCCACGCTTGTGGTGCCTGAAATTGCGCGCCGCCTACCTTGTGGCACAAGGCGAACTCGTGCAGCAGTGGGTTCTTCAACAGACTCATCTGTGCTGCTGCTACGACGGCGATGTTCTCGTTCAGAAACAAAATCTGGGTCTATGTCCACATTGTCCATACCCTCCTCTTCCATCTCCTCAAACTCGTCATATGTCATTGTGGGGGGCCGCCGCCGTGGAGTAGAGCTCCCCAGAACAACCTCTGCGCAGCTCACTCCAACGTCGTCTTCCAGATCTTGTCGGCCGACCTCCTGCAATTGCAACCCCTCCTGCCCAACTTGCTCTGGGATTTGGGTTTCCGAGTCCTCCTCGGACTTGTATTTCAGTGCGCGGTGCATTTCCCACAGTTAATGGTTGTGAATCCGGGCACAACATTTCTGGCTGTTCCTCCATTGACCTTTGAAAGGTGGAAGTTTGTTGGGCTGGGAATAGCTCCTGCGAATACCCCATTGTGTCCTGAGGTAATTCATCGGACTGGTTATCTGGCAGTTGTGTGCGTGGTGTCGCTGCAGGTTGTGTCAGCTTTGTGCCCACTGGCTCCTTGTAACTGGCTGAGGACTCGGACCTCGTGCGTGATGTGCTGGTGCTGCTTAACCCACTGCTGGACGCTTGAGAGGTCATCCAAGTAATTATCTGGTCCTGTTCTTTTGGATCTGTGAGGGTTGTTGTCCTGGACAACATGGGCGGTATTGAGTGGGTTTTCTTGGGTGCTCCCCTGTGGCCTGTACGTGAACCGTCAGGGGAAACACCTCTTCCCTTGCCCCTTCCTCTTTCACCGGATTTCTTCCTCATTTCACTTATCCTTACAGTACACGCTGACTGGCAGCAGTACAGTGGCAGTACAGAAATGCTATACAGTACCACTATTCCCAGCAGCGACACAGAGCACAATGCTATACAGTGGCGGGTGAGCGGTGTACCACTATTCCCAGCAGTGACACAGAGCACAATGCTATACAGTGGCGGGTGAGCGGTGTACTACTATTCCCAGCAGACACAGAGTGGCAGTAAACAGAATGCTATATAGTGTGGCTGAGCGAGGTACACAGAGTGGCAGTAAACAGAATGCTATATAGTGTGGCTGAGCGAGCAGTGTACTACTATTCCCAGCAGACACAGAGTGGCAGTAAACAGAATGCTATATAGTGTGGCTGAGCGAGGTACACAGAGTGGCAGTAAACAGAATGCTATATAGTGTGGCTGAGCGAGCGGTGTACTACTATTCCCAGCAGACACAGAACAGTAAACAGAATGCTATATAGTGTGGCTGAGCGGTGTACCACTATTCCCAGCAGCGACACAGAGCACAATGCTATACAGTGGCGGGTGAGCGGTGTACCACTATTCCCAGCAGCGACACAGAGCACAATGCTATACAGTGGCGGGTGAGCGGTGTACCACTATTCCCAGCAGCGACACAGAGCACAATGCTATACAGTGGCGGGTGAGCGGTGTACCACTATTCCCAGCAGCGACACAGAGCACAATGCTATACAGTGGCGGGTGAGCGGTGTACTACTATTCCCAGAAGACACAGAGTGGCAGTAAACAGAATGCTATATAGTGTGGCTGAGCGAGGTACACAGAGTGGCAGTAAACAGAATGCTATATAGTGTGGCTGAGCGAGCCGTGTACTACTATTCCCAGCAGACACAGAACAGTAAACAGAATGCTATATAGTGTGGCTGAGCGGTGTACCACTATTCCCAGCAGCGACACAGAGCACAATGCTATACAGTGGCGGGTGAGCGGTGTACTACTATTCCCAGAAGACACAGAGTGGCAGTAAACAGAATGCTATATAGTGTGGCTGAGCGAGGTACACAGAGTGGCAGTAAACAGAATGCTATATAGTGTGGCTGAGCGAGCCGTGTACTACTATTCCCAGCAGACACAGAACAGTAAACAGAATGCTATATAGTGTGGCTGAGCGGTGTACCACTATTCCCAGCAGCGACACACAGCACAATGCTATACAGTGGCAGGTGAGCGGTGTACCACTATTCCCAGCAGCGACACAGAGCACAATGCTATACAGTGGCGGGTGAGCGGTGTACCACTATTCCCAGCAGCGACACAGAGCACAATGCTATACAGTGGCGGGTGAGCGGTGTACCACTATTCCCAGCAGCGACACAGAGCACAATGCTATACAGTGGCGGGTGA
Source organism: Hyperolius riggenbachi (assembly GCF_040937935.1). Taxonomy (NCBI): domain Eukaryota; kingdom Metazoa; phylum Chordata; class Amphibia; order Anura; family Hyperoliidae; genus Hyperolius; species Hyperolius riggenbachi. Next base: position 10,435,038 of record NC_090651.1, on the reverse strand, counting down.
GCGGTGTACTACTATTCCCAGAAGACACAGAGTGGCAGTAAACAGAATGCTATATAGTGTGGCTGAGCGAGGTACACAGAGTGGCAGTAAACAGAATGCTATATAGTGTGGCTGAGCGAGCCGTGTACTACTATTCCCAGCAGACACAGAACAGTAAACAGAATGCTATATAGTGTGGCTGAGCGGTGTACCACTATTCCCAGCAGCGACACAGAGCACAATGCTATACAGTGGCGGGTGAGCGGTGTACCACTATTCCCAGCAGCGACACAGAGCACAATGCTATACAGTGGCGGGTGAGCGGTGTACCACTATTCCCAGCAGCGACACAGAGCACAATGCTATACAGTGGCGGGTGAGCGGTGTACTACTATTCCCAGCAGACACAGAGTGGCAGTAAACAGAATGCTATATAGTGTGGCTGAGCGAGCGGTGTACTACTATTCCCAGCAGACACAGAACAGTAAACAGAATGCTATATAGTGTGGCTGAGCGAGGTACACAGAGTGGCAGTAAACAGAATGCTATATAGTGTGGCTGAGCGAGCGGTGTACTACTATTCCCAGCAGACACAGAACAGTAAACAGAATGCTATATAGTGTGGCTGAGCGAGCGGTGTACTACTATTCCCAGCAGACACAGAACAGTAAACAGAATGCTATATAGTGTGGCTGAGCGAGGTACACAGAGTGGCAGTAAACAGAATGCTATATAGTGTGGCTGAGCGAGCGGTGTACTACTATTCCCAGCAGACACAGAACAGTAAACAGAATGCTATATAGTGTGGCTGAGCGAGGTACACAGAGTGGCAGTAAACAGAATGCTATATAGTGTGGCTGAGCGAGCGGTGTACTACTATTCCCAGCAGACACAGAACAGTAAACAGAATGCTATATAGTGTGGCTGAGCAAGCGGTGTACTACTATTCCCAGCAGACACAGAACAGTAAACAGAATGCTATATAGTGTGGCTGAGCGAGGTACACAGAGTGGCAGTAAACAGAATGCTATATAGTGTGGCTGAGCGAGCGGTGTACTACTATTCCCAGCAGACACAGAACAGTAAACAGAATGCTATATAGTGTGGCTGAGCGAGGTACACAGAGTGGCAGTAAACAGAATGCTGAGCGAGCGGTGTACTACTATTCCCAGCAGCGACACAATGACTGGGGGGACCCTGGCTAGCGTGGCTGGAGCGCGAACTACCCTGCCTGCCTACCCAAAGCTAAACCCACAGACAAATGGCGGAAATATGACGTGGTTCGGGTATTTATTTACCCGAACCACGTGACAGTTCGGCCAATCAGAGCGCGTTCGGGTCCGAACCACGTGACCCGTTCGGCCAATCACAGCGCTAGCCGAACGTTCGGGGAACGTTCGGCCATGCGCTCTTAGTGCGGCCATGTGGCCGAACGGTTTGGCCGAGCACCGTCAGATGTTCGGCCGAACTCGAACATCACCCGAACAGGGTGATGTTCTGCAGAACCCGAACAGTGGCGAACACTGTTCGCCCAACACTAGTTGAGAGCCATTTTCTTATGAACATCAGATTGCGGTGACATTTGCCTTTGGCCCATTTGATGTTTGTATCCGGTGTGCCTCTGAGGAAGCGGCTTTTGGCCGTGAAACACGTGTCAGGCAGTCTTTTGTGTGAATTGGAACTCTGAATTTCTATCCATACGTCATGTCCGCAATTTGAAGACTTTATGAATGAAGAATAAATAAGAGAACATTTGGTTCAAAAAAATCCCCATTGTTTGCTTGTTTTATATTGATCTGTCGTAATATTTAGGGGTGGAACAATACTCATTTTATCGTGTTTATAGCACTAATTTATACTTACCTGGGACTTACTCCAGCCCCATAAGCACTGTGGCTTCCCTAGCTGTCCTCTTCAGCCCCTCCATTCTGGTGCTATGACTCCCGGTAATCCGGTCAGTCGCTGCCAGTCGAGGGCTTCTGCACATGCGTGGCCACGCGGGCACCCCCCAGCCGTGCTCCCGTCCCCTGGAGTGTTCTGCTTCCATGGGGAGCCAATCATTGGCCCATGACCCAGTGATCGATGTAAGCCGGTGTGATTGGCTCACAGGATCAGGAGACAATGAAACCGGCTCCTGACCGGCTCACGAGCTCTGCTGTCATAGCAACAGCAGAGCAAGTGGGCTACAGCGGCGGGAGTGTGTGGCACGGTTAATCAAATCTATGCCCTGGCAGGGATAACAGGTCCTAAACAGGGCGTATATTTCAATTAGCAAGGCCCGGAACAGGTTAAATAAGAAATCAGATCTCACTTCTTTATTAAAAATTCCTATATGTAATGTGTACTATGAAGAAATCGGGCTGCTGATTTTAATTGGCTGTGATTGCCCTGCAGCAAGATAAGCAATTGAACACTCATTGTGATGGGTTTTCCCATAATCCTCTGTTTGCTGACATGGCGTTGACGCTGCTTCAAGACTCTTACGAGAATTCTTTTTCTGAGCACATTTGGGAACTGGTATATGTGTGGTAACGCTGATGTCAGGGGGACATTCTATGTAGCTCCGCATGTCTGTGTGACTTCTCTAAAGCTGTGGTGAGTTCCTGGTCACGTGACCTGCGGCCTCCACACATTTCTCCTTTCTATAGTCGTGATCTGGATTCCAGCACGGCTGAGACGTCTGTGACTGGGGAATGGCGAAAAATTGGATTGCGCAATGTGGTGTCCGATAAACAACCATACTAAAGCCTGGTATACACCTTCAATTTTGATTGGCCAATCACTGCCCAATTGTACCACCTCCATGCAGTATGAGGGTTTGCCTACACAATCTGTTCATAATATTCAATATCTGTTGCCCCTCATTCTACATCGTAGTATGGATACAGAGGTGCCAAAAGAATAAAAGTATCCAAAAAGTTTAAAATTGAGGAGGCAGTGGTGGACTTCCTCCAAGCAGACACAAGATAATGCCGATGTATCTTCAATAAAGCAATTTTATTTACACACTCCATATAAGGGATATAGCTGTATGTGGTGAAAGTGCAGCCGAGACCCGGATTGAATCTGACACTTCCGGGTCTCTGCGCTTGTTCCCCGCTGCTGGCCCTGCCGGTGACTCGCAGTCCGCACACTCTGATAGGCGGAGGACGCGTTCACTGTATGCCCTCCGCTGGCGTAAACAATAGTCTGCTGACCCGCTCAACTGACTACAGCAGTGTCAGCTGATCTCCTCCTGAGTCCTGACAGGGCCTTGCTGTGTGATTGGTTGTGCGGAAGGTGGCCGGCCACTGATTGGAGAATAACAAAAATAAAAATTAAAACAAAAATTTGCTTTCCTAAAACAGAAAGAATTTGCGATAATTCAGGTTGGAGTGAGCTTGAGATGTCTCCCAGAGCACCACTGCTGAATATATGCAAATTAACCATTGGAGAATGATTGCTATTTAAATGTGCAGAGTGCTCCCAGTCATCGCCCGTGATAAGCATAGCTTTGGCTAGTTGCTGTGTGCGCACTCTCGAATCTGATTATCTGGATATTGACCTTGGCTTGTATCTGGCTACTCTTGTCTGTTGTTTGAATAACCTTTGCTTGCTTCCTGGATATCCCTTGTCTGCTGCCTGGACCGAACTCTGCTTGTGTTACTGGACACCACTTGCCTGCCGCCTGGACCAACCTCTGCTTGTTTACTGGACATTCCTTGTCAGCTGCCTGGACCAACCATTGCTTGGATATTGGATACTCTTGCATGTTACCAATCTGGACGATAAGTATACTATTATTAAATACCATCTTAAAGAGGAACTCCAGTGAAAATGATGTAATAAAAAAGTGCTTCATTTTTACAATAATTATGTATAAATGATTTAGTCAGTGTTTGCCCATTGTAAAATATTTTAAATCCCTGATTTATATTCTGACATTTATTACATGGTGACATTTTTACTGTTGGCCGGTGATGTAGCTGCTGCTTACTGTTTTGGCAGTTGGAAACAGCTGTAAACAGCTATTTCCCACAATGTAACAGGGTTCACAGACAGGAAACTGCCAGGAGTACCATGGTACTCAGAGTTTCTTGTGGGAGGGGTTTCACCACAATATCAGTCATACAGCGCCCCCTGATGGTCTGTTTGTGAAAAGGAATACATTTCTCATGTAAAAGGGGGTATCAGCTACTGATTGGGATAAAGTTCAATTCTTGGTCGGAGTTTCTCTTTAACTACAGTTGTGTATAAACTATTCTCATACCATTACCATCTCTGCTACTGAAATCATCTTGCATTCAAAAACTATCCAAAACTGCATTATACTTGGAACCTTCATCATTGCTAATACCTTACCTGCATCTTGAAATCTGTCATCTGGACTATCTACCATTCCTCATAAACTATATGTCATCTGGAATATCACCTGCCTAACTTTGCATGAGATTGTCGGGACTGTTCTCTGCATCCTCTCCACTAACAAACGACGCTGATAGCTTCATCCTTCTGAACCAAGGTAATAACCTATTGTGATACTGCTGAACTGTTGAACTGTGTACTAGCCTTAGTAGCGGCCTGGTGGTGTATCTGTTGCCTCCATTAGCTGTGTGCCTAGCTCACTTACGTTCTAGTAGGGCTAGCTAGTGGTGTGCCAGGTAGGGACAGGTTAGGGTCAGCTAGTGGTGTGCCAGGTAGGGATAGCTAGGTGAAGAGCGAGACCTTTACCTAGGCACACACGCTGACTCTGTGAATTACCACCAAGCCTTATACTCCATGCATACTTATACATACTTATACAACGTGTTTCGCAGGAAAGACCCCACTTCTTCAGGCAATAGGTTGGAGTATATACCATGCAGATCTAAAACTGCGCCAAGCGCCTCTGACAGAGGCCCACTTTGGACTCTCAGAGTCCCTCTTTTATATCCCTTTGCTCATACTACATGGAGGTGGTAAAATTGGACAATCATTGACCAATCAAAATTGAAGGTGTACCAGGCAGGGCCCGCTACTGCAGGGATTTCCAGTCGCTGGCGATTGGGAAAGTCCTGACACCCTATGACTGTGGTTCCACTTGCAGCTTTGCATGTAGAATGTTTTAAGTGATCCCGGAGTGATCGCATTCTGGTATCACAGTACTTCGCAAAAGCACGATACATCCACAATCACAAGCGATTTCCGAAATCGTGAAGCATAGTGGTAGATCTCAGACCTAAGGACTCTTTCTCACTATGTTTGTGCATTACGTTATGTTGTAACGCTTAGTGAACCTCCAGACTAAAAATCTACTCAGCAGAACTGAAAAGGCTTGGTGTTTCTTTAACAGTTTCACAGCATCAGAACTTTATTTTTCTTACCCAAGCCTTATTTTTAGCTGCACAGAAGCTAAGCTCCACCCATCAAAGAAAACTGCCCGGGCATTTTTCTCCGGATGCTGTGGAAAGCATGGCATGATGGGAATTCTGATGTTGTTGTTCTCGTTGGCTAGCAGCTGGGAGGGGTGATCAGGACACAGGACAGTTGGAACTGTGTCTCCTGCTCCCTGTCACCTCCTTTCAACCCAAAAAATGGCTGCCCCCATGACAAAGATGGCTGCCCCCATGAAATCACAAACATTTGCCTGTTCTTTTAAAACAGGGTGGGTAAGAGATTATATTGCCTATCTATTTTAATTAACATAACTAATGTAACTTAATGACAGTATGTTTGCTTAGGCTGAAGTTATAGTTTGTAAGGCATAAAGGACCAGCACTGAGCTAGCTTGAAAACAACTCGTATTTATTGTGATAGTTAAATTAATGTAAAGCTGTAATAAAAAAAAAAAGGCAAAAGATAGATAATTACCTCAGTAGAGGGAGGCTTGTGGATCCTACAGAAACGTCCCACGTCCTCCTCCTGACCACCGATCCACTGCTGGGACCCTCTGGAAGTTTGATCGAACTTGCCAGCACTCTGTTGCTTCAACATATGTAATTGATTGACTTTCATGGCCTCCCCATGGCCAAGAGTCACGTGACAAGCCGTCACAATACCCTATTGATAAGCCAGACTCTCTTAGTACAGCAGGGACTAACGTGCCGCTTGACTGTGAGGAGTGTATAGAAGGGGTCAGACCAATGGTACTGACAGTCCTGAGCAAGCTAGTACACCTACCAGCAGTCAAACGCAGAGCATGTCAGCAGGAGATGAGAAGAGCCCAGAAACTTCCAAGAGGACTAAAGGACTCTGTGTACCAGGGGCAATTGTCACCCGCAGTGGCAGATGCTCCAAACCACCTGTTAGCCACCATGGGATTTTCTGGCCGATTTCCTGTCAGATCGATTATTTCCAACATGTCAGATTTGCTTTCAGATCGATTTCCGAGCATTTTCCGATCAATTTCCGAGCACTTTAATAGGAAATCAATCGGAAAGCAAATCGAGCAAGTTGGAAATAATCGATCCAGAAAATCTCATAGTGTGTACCCAGAATATGACTTAATTTATAGACTATAGAATTATTGTTATGTCTCTTCAAATTTAGAATGTTCATTTATAAACACTAAAAAGGGGAAGATGTTATGGATGTTATGTTTGTGCAACTCTATGATATAGGACTGTGGGGTGTACTTCCTGTTTCCTGTTTCCAGTAATTACTGTTATTTATGTTACTGGTCACTCTGCTAATAACATGGCTCCTGCACAGTAGTCATTTGTGCTGTCTTTATTTACACCACATGAAACACGGCCATCATTATCCCCTCCCATAATTATAGTGCAGAGGGCAAATGGCTACTCTTACCACAGACAAGTGTGGCCAATATGGACTCCTCCCATAGCAGTGCAGAGGGCATGGCTCCTCCCACTAAGGACATGCGTGGTCACTATGAACTCCTCCCATAATAGTGCAGAGGGCATGGCTCCTCCCACTAAGGACATGCGTGGCCACTATGAACTCCTCCCATAGCAGTGCAGAGGGCATGGCTCCTCCCACTAAGGACATGCGTGGCCACTATGAACTCCTCCCATAGCAGTGCAGAGGGCATGGCTCCTCCCACCAAGGGCAAGTGTGGCGACTATGAACTCCTCCCATAGCAGTGCAGAGGGCATGGCTCCTCCCACCAAGGACAAGTGTGGCCACTATGAACTCCTCCCATAGCAGTGCAGAGGGCATGGCTCCTCCCACCAAGGGCAAGTGTGGCCACTATGAACTCCTCCCATAGCAGTGCAGAGGGCATAGCTCCTCCCACCAAGGGCAAGTGTGGCCACTATGAACTCCTCCCATAGCAGTGCAGAGGGCATAGCTCCTCCCACCAAGGGCAAGTGTGGCCACTATGAACTCCTCCCATAGCAGTGCAGAGGGCATGGCTCCTCCCACCAAGGGCAAGTGTGGCCACTATGAACTCCTCCCATAGCAGTGGAGATGGCATGGCTCCTCCCACCAAGGACAAGCATGGCCACCATGAACCATACCACCCAACTTTTTGAGATGAGAAAGAGGGACACGTAAGCCACACCCCTGCCACACCCCTGATCGCACACCCGGCACACCCCTAGTCACGCATGCCATAAAGATTTCATAAGAAATGTTGTTTTATAATTCAAACCACACTGGTCCTTTCTATCCTGGTTCATTTTCCTTCATATTAACATTTTAAAATTAGTAATATATCAATTTCAAACATGGGAATAAAGTTTAGAGTCAAACACATTTTTTTTTTTTTTTATCAATCAAAAGTTTTATTTCGTATAAAAAAAGGCATGTTTACAGGTTAAGTACTTTAGTAGTGTGTACAGGGAAATCAACATATACAAATCAAGTTGTAATTATAATATAAATTGACAGTATAGACAATATTTGCGAGTATTAGAAGTGAGTCATCAAGTTTCTATTAAGCAGAAAAGGAAGCATCAGGCGGGATTGCTTATACGTTTTAAAGAGCATTGATCCATCTGTCCCATATTTTATTAAATTTGGTAGGGCAACTTCTATGTGCATATACAAGTTTTTTATATGGGAGACTATTTCCAACCTTCGCCTTCCAGATAGCTAAAGTTGGAGTGCTCGGGGACAGCCACCTATATGTAATGCATTGTTTTGCTATGAAGAGGGTTTCGATCAGGAAAGCTTTGTCAAATTTAGGGATTTCTTCATCCACTAGGTTGAGGATGCAAAGTTTGACGTCAAGGGAGGCGGGTGAGCCCATAACATCATGTAGAAAATCAATTATTTGTTTCCAAAAGTCTGCAATTGCCGGGCAGGACCAAATAAGATGGAGGAATGAGGGACTATAACTTGAACATTTGGGGCAGTTGGGAGGATTAGCCGTAGAAAATTTGGCGATTCGGGCTGGGGTGAGGTAGCTTTGGTGCAGTGTGTAAAGTTAGGTTACTCTCTCTCTAATGCAGGGGGAGACCAGTTTGGGAGTTAGTAGGCAATCTTCCCATTCCTCCTCATCTATCTGAACGCCAGCTTGTATCCACTTTTTTAGGGATCGCTCCGCCACTGGGGCAGATCGGTGCTCCAATAGTAGAGAGTATAGCATTCCAATGTGATGGTTCATGGGGCCATCTTTTAGAAATTCCATAATTAGCGATACCCCGGTGGTAGGGAGACCAGAGGGGAACTGTGCTTTTAGGGCATGTTTGAGCTGCAGGTATAGGAACTGGAAGAGAGGGGGAAGTGTGAAATGGCTTTGTAGGGTTGAGAATGGGAGTATTGTTGCATTGTGGATTATTTGCCCTAGGTATAGGATACCCTTGTCTGCCCATAGTGAGGAGTTGGGGAGAAAATATAGTTCTGGGAGGAGAGGGTTTTACCATAAGGGAGTATGGTATTCCCATATTTCGGAGGGGATTATTTTCTGGGAGTTTTCCCAAATTCTGGTGGCTTGTGTTAGGATTGTGTTTTTTGTACCTGAAGTAATTAGTGTGCCCTTCAGAAGAGCAAAGGGTAGATTCTTAGTTCGGTCACTAGCTGAAAAGCCTACTAATTCTGGAGAGTCAAACACATTTTTAGTCAAAAAATATATATATTTACATAGAAAAAGGGACAAAGTTCTGAAAGAGGGACAAGTGAGGAGGGAAAAGGGACAGAGGGACAGGGCTCCCAAAGAGGCACTGTCCCTCCAAAAAAGGGACAGTTGGGAGCTCTGCATGAACTCCTCCTATAGCAGTGCAGAGGGCATGGCTCCTCCCACCAAGGACAAGTGTGGCCACTATGAACTCCTCCCATAGCAGTGCAGAGGGCACAGGACAAGTTTGGCCACTGCACCACTTGCTCTGGACTGGGGGCCCCTGTGTTGGAGGATGGGAGGTGTTGGGGCCCCCCAAAGCCCCTGGCCTCCAGTGACTGCAGGGCCTGCTGCTCCTATTAGTTACACCTCTGCTTAAAGGGATATTTGAGTCAAAATAAAAAATGATTTTAACTTGCCTGGGACTTCTTGCAGCCCCCTGGAGTTGTCCTGTGCCCACGTCCTCCTCCTGATCCCCTCCAGCCAGCAGTGGCGACTCTCTTAAAGCTGGCCCATGACCGCCAGTTGCCAGCTACTGCCCATGCGTGGCCTCGAACCGCGCACATCCTGTCCAAGTTCTGTCAGGAGAGTGCTGCGCATGTGCTGTAGGCGGAAATAGCTTCCGGGAGCAAGAGCAAGATCAGGGTGCACGCAGCTCCAGAGGGCTGCAAGACCCCATAGGTAAGTTAAAGGATACCCGAACTGACATGTGACATGATGAGATAGACGTGTATGTACAGTGCCAAGCACACAAATAACTATGCTGTGTTCCTTTTTTCCTTTCTCTGCCTGAAAGAGTTAAATATCAGGTATGTAAGTGGCTGACTCAGTCCTGACTCAGACAGGAAGTGACTACAGTATGACCCTCACTGATAAGAAATTCCAACTATAAAACACTTTCCTAGCAGAAAATGGCTTCCGAGAGCAGGAAAGAGATAAAAAGGGGCAATAGTTCATAGATTTTAGCTCTGGCATACTTCAATGGATGTGTCATTGAGCAAAAACAATAAAACAGTTAAAACTTAAAAAGTAGATTTAAACATAGAATAAAACTGGGGAATATCTTAAAACGTCCTTTTTAGGAGAAGGAAGATAGATACAATCGTTTATTTTATTAGTTTATTTTCGCCTCGGTGTCCTTTAATAAGAAACTGTATGGGGGGCAGATGATTGGTGATTGCTGGTCCTGGCGATTGAAGGGGGGTGATGGGTTAGTGGAATCTATAAATTCAGCCTCGGTGTGAGCACAAAGTTTGGGAGAGTCACGGGCACTATTGGCTGATTTCCTATAGAAAGCATGCAAAGTAGAAGGAAATTTAATACATTGATTTCATTCCTTCGTCATTGTAAATCCCATCCTGAGCGGTCCAGCGTTCGCCTATTATCCCCCCTTACTGAGGTTATATTCTGCTGATTTTCCAATGTTCCAATGTTCTCTGCCTGATGGACTCTGTGCCGAACAAACAATCGAGATCTTATGAAACGATTCCGCCCCGCATTGCAGCAGTTACAACACTGGCCGGAGCCACCTGCGTAATCCTATAGGTGGCCATGCCAGGGAGAGCAGCCAAAGCATCTACTAATGTCACCCACTGGTCAATGATTGCAGAGATGGGCGGGTGACTGGGTGTTCCCGGGGTCTGGGTATAACACAAGGTCGCTCAGTGACATTGGCACTCAGTACATGGACAATTTGCCAACCTGTTTGTCTTATTTCATCTTTTCATATGATTGCACCAACATATTTCTGCAGGGGCACTACGGCGAAAAATTGTAAAATTTTAAATATGTGCAAACATATACAAATAAGAAGTACATTTCTCCCAGAGTAAAATGAGCCATAAATTACTTTTCTCCTATGTTGCTGTCAGTAGGTAGTAGAAATCTGACAGAAGCGACAGGTTTTGGACTAGTCCATCTCTTCATGGGGGGATTCTCATGGATTAATTTATTTTCACAAACACTTAGGGCTCGTTTCCACTATTGCGGTGCAGAATCGCCTGGATTCCACCGCTGTTGAAATTCCATGAATTAGCATGCGGATGCGAATTTTTGCGCGTTTTTTGCCGCGAATTCGCATGCGAATTCGCATAGGTGAGGGTATATGCGAAATTAACCATGTCACTGCCTGTTTGAATTACATTGGTACCTATGCGAATGCCCAGGGCTCGCTACATGATAGCCGCTCAGCAGCAGAATCCCCCCACCCACTCCGATTGCCTTCGGCGATCAGAGTAAGCAGGAAATCCCGTTCAGAACGGGATTTCCTGCTGGACTTCCCCGGGATGGCGACGGGGCGGGATGACATCACCGACGTCATGGACGTCGGGACGTCAGAGGGAATCCCGATCCACCCCTCAGCGCTGCCTGGCACTCAGGGGTGAGCCTGGGGTGCCTGGCACCTGGGTGCAAGATTTTCTCTGGCGCCTATGGGAGTGGTTAAATTAACCACGCCCAACCACATAACCACACCCATGTCCTTCCTTATCACACCCACACCTTCCACCTCTTTACGCATGCATGTGATACCCCATTCCTACCCCTCTTCCATGGGCTTGCTCCTGGCTGGCTTTGGCTTCCTGCGAGTGACAGTCTGCTAGTCTCTGGACTGACTCAGGCTAAGAGGCTCTGCGAGTGCGACGCAGTCACACACTGCGTATTTATGGCTGCCTGCGGCCACCCTACTCTCGCTCGCTGACATCGGCTCCTCCCCCCTGCCAAGCCCAAGGTGGGCTGCCTGTATCTTTCCCGTTGCGCCACACAGCCTGCCAGTGTTGCCAACCTTTCACGTTATTTTTTACTGACAAATACCTAAAAATTTACTGACAAAAGATTATTTTTACTGACAAAAATTCCCCACTAAATGCACATAAGAGACAGCTTTTCCCCATGTAAATGCACATAACGAGAGACTGCTTTTCCCCATGTAAATGCACATAACGAGAGACTGCTTTTCCCCATGTAAATGCACATAACGAGAGACTGCTTTTCCCCATGTAAATGCACATAACAAGAGACTGCTTTTCACCAGCAAATGCACATAACAAGAGACTGCTTTTCACCAGCAAATGCACATAACAAGAGACTGCTTTTCACCAGCAAATGCACATAACAAGAGACTGTTTTTCACCAGCAAATGCACATAACAAGAGACTGCTTTTCACCAGCAAATGCACATAACAAGAGACTGCTTTTCACCAGCAAATGCACATAACAAGAGACTGCTTTTCACCAGCAAATGCACATAACAAGAGACTGCTTTTCACCAGCAAATGCACATAATGACAAACAGCCAGTGTCCCCAGGATATGTAGCCAGGGGGTATATGTGCCCGGGATAGGTAGCCAGGGGGTATATGTGCCCGGGATAGGTAGCCAGGGGGTATATGTGCCCGGGATAGGTAGCCAGGGGGTATATGTGCCCGGGATAGGTAGCCAGGGGGTATATGTGCCCAGGATAGGTAGCCAGGGGGTATTATGTGCCCAGGATAGGTAGCCAGGGGGTATTATGTGCCCAGGATAGGTAGCCAGGGGGTAATATGTGCCCAGGATAGGTAGCCAGGGGGTAATATGTGCCCAGGATAGGTAGCCAGGGGGTAATATGTGCCCAGGATAGGTAGCCAGGGGGTATATGTGCCCAGGATAGGTAGCCAGGGGGTATATGTGCCCAGGATAGGTAGCCAGGGGGTATATGTGCCCAGGATAGGTAGCCAGGGGGTATATGTGCCCAGGATAGGTAGCCAGGGGGTATATGTGCCCAGGATAGGTAGCCAGGGGGTATATGTGCCCAGGATAGGTAGCCAGGGGGTATATGTGCCCAGGATAGGTAGCCAGGGGGTATTATGTGCCCAGGATAGGTAGCCAGGGGGTATTATGTGCCCAGGATAGGTAGCCAGGGGGTAATATGTGCCCAGGATAGGTAGCCAGGGGGTAATATGTGCCCAGGATAGGTAGCCAGAGGGTAATATGTGCCCAGGATAGGTAGCCAGGGGGTAATATGTGCCTAGGATAGGTAGCCAGAGGGTAATATGTGCCCAGGATAGGTAGCCAGGGGGTAATATGTGCCCAGGATAGGTAGCCAGGGGGTAATATGTGCCCAGGATAGGTAGCCAGGGGGTATATGTGCCCAGGATAGGTAGCCAGGGGGTATATGTGCCCAGGATAGGTAGCCAGGGGGTATATGTGCCCAGGATAGGTAGCCAGGGGGTATATGTGCCCAGGATAGGTAGCCAGGGGGTATATGTGCCCAGGATAGGTAGCCAGGGGGTATATGTGCCCAGGATAGGTAGCCAGGGGGTATATGTGCCCAGGATAGGTAGCCAGGGGGTATTATGTGCCCAGGATAGGTAGCCAGGGGGTATTATGTGCCCAGGATAGGTAGCCAGGGGGTAATATGTGCCCAGGATAGGTAGCCAGGGGGTAATATGTGCCCAGGATAGGTAGCCAGAGGGTAATATGTGCCCAGGATAGGTAGCCAGGGGGTAATATGTGCCCAGGATAGGTAGCCAGAGGGTAATATGTGCCCAGGATAGGTAGCCAGGGGGTAATATGTGCCCAGGATAGGTAGCCAGGGGGTAATATGTACCCAGGATAGGTAGCCAAGGGGTAATATGTGCCCAGGATAGGTAGCCAGGGGGTAATATGTGCCCAGGATAGGTAGCCAGAGGGTAATATGTGCCCAGGATAGGTAGCCAGGGGGTAATATGTGCCCAGGATAGGTAGCCAGGGGGTAATATGTGCCCAGGATAGGTAGCCAGGGGGTAATATGTGCCCAGGATAGGTAGCCAGGGGGTAATATGTGCCCAGGATAGGTAGCCAGGGGGTAATATGTGCCCAGGATAGGTAGCCAGGGGGTAATATGTGCCCAGGATAGGTAGCCAGGGGGTATAGGGTCCCCGTTTAGGTAGTGACAGGAGCGCACCCAATCCTCCCCTCCCGCCGCTGCTGCCTCTGCCGCCGCCGCTCCCTCCTCACCTTGCAGCAGCTTCAGACCTCAATCAGCGGGCGACCCGACCAGTAAGAAGGCGCCAGGCGCACCCGCTCTATATGCGGAAGTGATGTCACTTCCGCATATCAGTGCGGCGTGCTAGGTCCTAGCGCCCGCCCGCCTGATCGAGGTCTGACGCGGCGCCGGCGGCTAGAGGGAGGGAGGGAGCGAGCGAGCGGCGGCCACAGGGGGAGAGCGGCGGCCGGGCGGCGCCTCTCAGAGGCAGGCGCCTGGGTGCCTTGCACCCGCAGCACCCGCCCAGGCTCGGCCCTGCTGGCACTGATTGGCCAGGCTGCGCAAGGGGTCTGGAGGGGGGGGGGGGGGGCGGCGCGGCAGATCAGTGGCTAGCGGATGTTACAAACAGCTAGCAAAGTGCTAGCTGCATGTAACAAAAAAAAATTATGCAAATCGGCCCAGCGGGGCCTGAGAAATCCTCCTGTGCAGGTTACCCTGAGCTGAGCTCGGGATAACCGGCAAGGAGGTTAAGCTCCATACACATGCTAGATCGTGGCCATCAGAAACGAACAAAAGTTCAGGTGAGAATCGTATTAAAAAAATAAAAAATTCCCAGCAATGATAGAAGACTGCAAGATTATCGTCCATGTAGACCAATCCGTCCTGGTGAATCGTTCCTACTAAACGATGGCAAACAATCGATGTATACAAGCTACTCATGTGCAGTGATGAGAGAAAATGCCAATATAGTTTTCGCACTTATTTATGCTAAAATAGTGTAAAATTAAATTTTCGAACGAAAATGACTTTGAAAATAATTTTTGTTATTTTGGCGCAGTAAAACATCGTAAAATATGTAAAATATAGATTTTTTTTGCAAACACGAAAATTTTTGCCGAACATTTTCTCAAAATAGAAAATAGCATTTTCAATGTGAAAATGACTTTGCCAAAAATGTGCAAGTAACACTGCTCACATGTTGCGATTTTCACACTTCTGGGACCTCATTTTCACGCTTCCGGAAGAACGTCCTTGTGCTGTCTATGAATTCAAATGTGCTCCAATTTTGTTTGCTCATTGCTAGCCATCGGAGATCGCACATTTTCCCCTGACCACGGTCTGGCATGTGTACCAATTCATTATATCATTTCTTTTTTCACTTCAGTGTCTCTTTAAAGTGAACCAAAGGTGAGAGTGTTATGGAGGCTGCCATATTTATTTCCTTTTAAGCAATATCAGTTGCCTGGCTGTCCTGCTGGTCTATTTGGCTGAAGAAGTGTCTGAATCGCACCAGAAACAAGCATGCAGCTAATCTAGTCATACCTGCCAAAATTGTCAAAAACACCTGATCTGCTGCATGCTTGTTCAGGGGCTATGGCTAATAGTATTAGAGGCAGAGGATTAGCAGGACAGCCAGGCAACTGGTATTGCTTAAATGGAAACAAATATGGCAGCCTCCATACACCTCTCTCTTCAGTTCTCCTTTAAAGAGAACAAGGAAGTCATTACTTGCTGACCCTTAAAGGGACTCACAGCAGCGTACGAGAGGAATCGGCGCGGGAGACTTGGGCGCAGGATACAGCGGTATATGGCTTATCCTGCTGCTGCACAAGTTCCCGGCCGCGTTAAATACTATTCCCCCTCCAGGCCGCCATGGATAGTGGGGAATGAAATAATTCTGCTCCCAGTAAGTGCTGGAGGCCGAATTACAGTGTTTTAAAAGTAACTTCAGCTCTGTCTTCTGGCGGCGCCGAAGTTAATCCCTGTGCGGCGCTATAGTCGTAATTCCTATTGCGGCCTATGGTGGCGCCGGCTGCGCCCAAGTCTCCTGCGCTGGAATAGCAGTGTTCGCTCACAGTCACAGTCAATGTCCCGACTGCATTCTGGAGCCAATAACAGGCAAAAGCAAGTTAGATTTCCATTCTCACTGTACATTTGCACAAATTTGCATTTACAAGGCTGTGCAAATGCTTTTCATTTTAATTTGTAACGAGCTATCAATTTTCCAAACCATCTGTGAGCACAAACTAAACTTAAAGGATAACTGAAGCAAGAGGACTATGGAGGCTGCCATATTTATTTCCTTCTAAACAATACCAGTTGCCTGGCTGACCTGCAGATCCTCGAAGTTCCGTCGACGCGAAAAGCACTCGGATGGGAAATTGGGCCATCCGAGCACCACTACGTTTAGCCATAGCCCCTGAACAAGCATGCAGCAGATCAGGTGTTTCTGACATTTTTGTCAGATCTGACAAGATTAGCTGCATGCTTGTTTCAGGCAGGGCCGGTTCTCTCATGAAGCAAGGTGAAACGTGCATCAGGCGCAGAGATTTCAGGCGCAGCATTTTAGTACTGTGTGTACCATTCTGAGGAAGAATGGAGTGGCTGAGGGTGAGCAGTGCGTTTGGCACACACTCACAGCCAGTGTGCTATTGTGTTGAGCTGCAGCATGTCATGTGAGAACATTAAATGAAACAAGAGTTAATTGTCGTGTGCTGTGCGATTATTCCAAATCAGGGGGCGCATCCTCACAAGTTTGCCTCAGGCAGCAAAAAGTCTTGAACCGGTCCTGGTTTCAGGTGTGTGATTCAGACACTACTGTAGCCAAATAGACCAGCACGGCTGCCAGGCAACTGGTATTGTTTAAAAGACAATAAGTATGGCAGCCTCCATAACACTCTCACCTTTGGTTCACTTTAAAGAGACACTGAAGTGAAAAAATAAATGATATAATGAATTGATTGTGTAGTACGGATAATTACTAGAACATTGGAAGCAAAGAAAATATTCTCATGTTTATTTTCAGTTATATCGTTTGTTTTTTTTGTTTTTTTATAACATTGCATCATTCTCTAATATTTGCAGTTTATACACTACTCAGCATTCTAAATGATCTTACAGAGCAGGCTAATTAACTTTTGCCATGTTTTCTGCAGGAAATAAAAAAACAATACAGTGACTGACACTTCAGATAATAAGCTGCAGAAGACAGAGCTCTCTGCGACTTTAAAAGTCGTGGAGCTCAGTGGCTTTTTTGCATAGATAACAACTGGAGTTTCTTAACCCTTCCTGCACCGGAAACAATATTAGACTTGTGTCTCTGCTCCTAATGTTTTATTTCTTAGCTGTTCTACACATACAAATCATAATATCATCATTTATTTATTTTTCGCTTCAGTGTCTCTTTAAGGCTGCCTTAGACAATGAGAAGAATCATTGCTGTAAGTTATATGACGGTCGTAGCGGTTCTGCGTAGCGATGCTCTGATGATATACATTAGTACGCGTCGGATCTGGCGGGCGTGTAAAGTGCCATGTCCTGTTTCCTAGTAACGACGTGTTGTTGTGACCAGAAGCAGCACACGCCCCCCTCACGCGCTCCATCTATATACATTGACATGTAAACTGAACGGGCCGACTTCAACAACACATTCCATCCAATGACCTATATTTACCTCCAGAACAGATCAGCTTTCAGCTGGGACTATGTCCTCGTCACACGCTGCTTATACTGAATGTCACTTTCCCCGGGCATTGGCCAAAATATTATCTTGGGTGCCTCTGTACAGCCTGGAGATCAATGGATACAGTATCTGACAAAAGTCAGGACACCTCTCACATGTCTGTCAATATGTTATTATTTCTTTTCATGGGACAATACTGAACACTGTGATACAATGTAAAGCAGTCAGTGTACAGCTTGTATAACAGTGTAACTATTTAATGATATCTTCTCATGGGACAGCACTGCAGATGTGACACTGTGACACAATGTAAAGCACTAACTGCTTTAAATTGTGTCACAGCATCACATCTGCAGTGCTGTCCCAGGAGAAGATATCATACAATATTTACACCATTATACAAGCTGCACACTGACTGCTTTACATTGCATCACAGTGTCACATCTGCAGTGCTGTCCCATGAGCAGATATCATACAATATTTACACTGTTATACAAGCTGTACACTGACTGCTTTACATTGTATCACAGCGTCACATCTGCAGTGCTGTCCCATGAGAAGATATCATACAATATTCACACTGTTATACAAGCTGTACACTGACTGCTTTACATTGTATCACAGCGTCACATCTGCAGTGCTGTCCCATGAGAAGATATCATACAATATTTACACTGTTATACAAGCTGTACACTGACTGCTTTACATTGTATCACAGCGTCACATCTGCAGTGCTGTCCCATGAGAAGATATCATACAATATTTACACTGTTATACAAGCTGTACACTGACTGCTTTACATTGTATCACAGCATCACATCTGCAGTGCTGTCCCATGAGAAGATATCATACAATATTTACACTGTTATACCAGCTGCACACTGACTGCTTTACATTGTATCACAGTGTCACATCTGCAGTGTTGTCCTATGAGAAGATATCATACAATATTTACACTGTTATACAAGCTGTACACTGACAGCTTTACATCGTATCACAGTGTCACATCTGCAGTGTTGCCCTATGAGAAGATATCATACAATATTCACACTGTTATACAAGCTGCACACTGACTGCTTTACATTGTATCACAGCGTCACATCTGCAGTGGTGTCCCATGAGAAGATATCATACAATATTTACATTGTAATACAAGCTGTACACTGACTGCTTTACATTGCATCACAGTGTCACATCTGCAGTGCTGTCCCATGAGCAGATATCATACAATATTTACACTGTTATACAAGCTGTACACTGACTGCTTTACATTGTATCACAGCGTCACATCTGCAGTGTTGTCCCATGAGAAGATATCATACAATATTTACACTGTTATACAAGCTGTACACTGACTGCTTTACATTGTATCACAGTGTCACATCTGCAGTGCTGTCCCATGAGAAGATATCATACAATATTTACGCTGTTATACAAGCTGTACACTGACTGCTTTACATTGTATCACAGTGTAACTTCTGCAGTGCTGTCCCATGAGAAGATATCATACAATATTACACTGTTATACAAGCTGTACACTGACTGCTTTACATTGTATCACAGCGTCACATCTGCAGTGTTGTCCCATAAGAAAAAATCGTACAATATTTACACTGTTATAGAAGCTATACACTGACTGCTTTACATTGTATCACAGTGTCTCATCTGCAGTGCTGTCCCATGAGAGGATATCATACAATATTTACACTGTTATACAAGCTGTACACTGACTGCTTTACATTGTATCACAGTGTCACATCTGCAGTGCTGTCCCATGAGAAGATATCATACAATATTTACACTGTTACACAAGCTGCACACTGACTGCTTTACATTGTATAACAGTGTCACATCTGCAGTGTTGTCCCATGAGAAGATATCATACAATATTTACACTGTTATACAAGCTGTACACTGACTGCTTTACATTGTATCACAGTGTCACATCTACAGTGCTGTCCCATGAGAAGATATCATACAATATTTACACTGTTATACAAGCTGTACACTGACTGCTTTACATTGTATCACAGCGTCACATCTGCAGTGTTGTCCCATGAGAAGATATCATACAATATTTACACTGTTATACAAGCTGTACACTGATTGCTTTACATTGTATCACAGCGTCACATCTGCAGTGCTGTCCCATGAGAAGTTATCATACAATATTTACACTGTTATACAAGCTGTACACTGACTGCTTTACATTGTGTCACAGTGTCACATCTGCAGTGTTGTCCCATGAGAAGATATCATACAATATTACACTGTTATACAAGCTGTACACTGACTGCTTTACATTGTATCACAGCGTCACATCTGCAGTGCTGTCCCATGAGAAGATATCATACAATATTTACACTGTTACACAAGCTGTACACTGACTGCTTTACATTGTATCACAGTGTCACATCTGCAGTGTTGTCCCATGAGAAGATATCATACAATATTTACACTGTTATACAAGCTGTACACTGATTGCTTTACATTGTATCACAGCGTCACATCTGCAGTGCTGTCCCATGAGAAGTTATCATACAATATTTACACTGTTATACAAGCTGTACACTGACTGCTTTACATTGTGTCACAGTGTCACATCTGCAGTGTTGTCCCATGAGAAGATATCATACAATATTACACTGTTATACAAGCTGTACACTGACTGCTTTACATTGTATCACAGCATTACATCTGCAGTGTTGTCCCATAAGAAAAAATCGTACAATATTTACACTGTTATAGAAGCTGTACACTGACTGCTTTACATTGTATCACAGTGTCACATCTGCAGTGTTGTCCCATGAGAAGATATCATACAATATTTACACTGTTATACAAGCTGTACACTGACTGCTTTACATTGTATCACAGTGTCACATCTACAGTGCTGTCCCATGAGAAGATATCATACAATATTTACACTGTTATACAAGCTGTACACTGACTGCTTTACATTGTATCACAGCGTCACATCTGCAGTGCTGTCCCATGAGAAGATATCATACAATATTTACACTGTTACACAAGCTGTACACTGACTGCTTTACATTGTATCACAGTGTCACATCTGCAGTGTTGTCCCATGAGAAGATATCATACAATATTTACACTGTTATACAAGCTGTACACTGATTGCTTTACATTGTATCACAGCGTCACATCTGCAGTGCTGTCCCATGAGAAGTTATCATACAATATTTACACTGTTATACAAGCTGTACACTGACTGCTTTACATTGTGTCACAGTGTCACATCTGCAGTGTTGTCCCATGAGAAGATATCATACAATATTACACTGTTATACAAGCTGTACACTGACTGCTTTACATTGTATCACAGCATTACATCTTCAACTATGGCCTCGATTCATAAAAGTGCTGTCGAGCGGGGAAAGTCGAGCGGTGAAACACCGCTGTCGGTATTTCCGCCTTCAGGGTGGTAATTCATAAAAATTTTGCTACTTGTGACAGGCGTGCGGAGATATTCCGCTGTAGGCAGGCGTTAGGCTGTCGGGAGACATGCGGAAACAGGAGAAGCAGGCGGAGTCCCTCCGTGCGGTGTTCTCTCTGCAGCTGCTTGGGAGGTCTGTCCCATTCACTGCACTGTATTCCGCACGCTTCTCGCCACATCAGAGGTAGCGGTAATACCCGTCCGCATACCGCTACCTCTAATCTTTATGAATTGACATTTGTTACTTTTGCTATGATAATCACCGCGCAAGGCAGTGATTTATCACTCTGCTCGCGAAAGTCGGCTTTTCATGCGGAAAAAGCCTTTATGAATACATATTTTGCTGTGTGGTCGGTAAAGTGAGCGGTTTTCTGCATTTCCGAATGCGGGAATGCTTTATGAATCGAGGCCAAAGATAGAATAAAATAGTTATAAAACTGTGGGAGGTGTGCTCGCTTTTGTGAGATGCTGTATACAGTATGTGTGTCCTGCCACCAGTTATTTCTGTAACAAGGAACTTTTATCAGTTACAATGCCCATTCCCAGGAGAATGACTTTAGTAAATATATAACCTAATCTTTGAGGTTGAGCTGCAGGAAAACAGCTAAATACACAGATAGAATATTGTATATGAGAAATGTCTCACCTGCCAAAAACTGTGTCATTCTGTAGAAAACCACGTCAGACAGCACAGCCATTCAGGTAGCCAGACAGCGCAGCCATTCAGAAAGCCAGACAGCACAGCCGTTCAGGTAGACAGAGAGCACAGCCGTTCGGGTAGCCAGACAGCGCAGCCGTTCAGGTAGCCAGACAGCACAGCCGTTCGGTGAGCCAGACAGTGCAGCCGTTCGGTGAGCCAGACAATGCCCGCAGCCGTTCAGGTAGCCAGACAGAGCAGCCGTTCAGGTAGCCAGACAGCGCAGCCGTTCTGGTAGCCAGACAGCGCAGCCGTTCAGGTAGCCAGACAGCGCAGTCGTCCAGGTAGCCAGACAGCGCAGCCGTCCAGGTAGCCAGACAGCGCCAGACAGCACAGCCGTACAACAACAATACAATGCTCCACTGCGCTCAGTCAGACAGAATCTCTACAACGTTGCGTTAAGCCACCTATGAGTGCTGCTCCTGACTTACTCTGGGATTGTAGTAAAGTACTGGTAGAAACAGAATGGGAGAAAGGAGAGGAGCGCTCTCTGCTGCATTAACTTTTTTAATGTTACTTCTTGCGCAAGATAAAAAATAAAACTTACAGTGTTCAACATAAAACAAAGCTCATCACACTTATTAGTGTATATCACCGTGTCCTACTGGTAGTAACACCGGTCTGGTCGCTTCCACACTGTAGCCAATAGTAGTGGGAATCCAAAAGATCCAAAAACACCAGCGGGGTGAGGATCACGGGAATATAGTGGCAGCTGCCCTGCGCCTAGAATGTGATGACACGTTTCGGCAGCTGCCCTGTGCCTAGAACGTCATGATGCGTTTCGATGATCTTCAGCACAGCCGTTCAGATAGCCAGAGTGCCCCCCGTTCAGGCAGGATCCACAGGCCCCGCATATTTACTTCCTGGTCTTGATATCCTGTCACATGGTAACAGTAACTGCGCCCCCTACAGCACAGGTGGCGATGTCACCATGCAACGGGACTCCAGGACCAGGAAGTAAATATGCGGGGCCTCTGGATCCTGGCAAAGGTAAGTAATTGTAATTCTACTGCCGTGTGTTCGGTGTATCCTCATTTTTGAAAAAGATTATTGAAAAATGAAAAAAAAAAATTGGTTAAGTCTTTCAAGCAACAAATTTACATTCCATCCTACACCATTCAATCTTCTGAAAAATTGATCAGATTTTTCCACGACGGCCAATCAGAAAATATATATTTTTTTTAAATTTACAATTTGGACACATTTCTCAGTGAAAAATAAAATAAAATATTACATTTTTCTAAACAACCGAGCTTTAAAAAAAAAAAAAAGTGGCCCTGAACTCAGGGTAGAAGGAAAGCCTAGAAAAAAATGCACCCTGTAGAGTTTAGCTTGTCTAATTCCCCCTCAGCTGCGACTACTCACAAGTGTAATTTGATCTCTCAGTGGTACCAGCTGGCTGCCTCAGCAGAGCAGCTAATTGTGAACACAGGATGTTATCCCTATGTCTGCTTCCATGAAAGCAGGAAGTAGACACAGTGCAGATTTATTGCAGGATTTGTATCAGCTGTAACAAGGAAATGTTTTTTCTTTAAAGGTTATAAAGCTGTTGCTTATCTTTAAGAGCAGAGAGGAGTTCCAGTCCGCTTTAGAGGTGTTCATTGCTCTTCTTTCTATTGTATTGTATTGTATTACATGTATTATTTCACCATCAACAAAACCAATCTATACCTCCTATCCATCACAACCGACTCTAAGGCTGGTTTCACACCAGGACGTTGCGTTTTAGGGGACGTTATGGTCGCATAACGTGCCCCTAACGCAACGCCTGGTGCTCCCTGCTTTGGACGTCAGAGTGAGCCGCGTTGTGCAGCTCACTCTGGCGTCCGTGATGCTGTGATGCGTACTCTTGTGCGCATGCGGCATCATGTGGTCCCGCCGGCCAATCGCTGCACAGAGCGGCCGCTCCAGGAAGTAAACACTGCACGTCACTGAGTGCAGTGAATATTAATTAGCCATGTGCCTGGCCGCTCTCCGCTCCTCCCCAACGTTACTGAGCATGTGCAAGCAGTCTAACGCGGCTCTGCCGCTTAGAAAGTACTGCATGCAGTACGTTGTCTGGTGGCGCAGCGTTACTATGTAACGCAACGTGGGCACTGTGAACAGTCCATTGATTTTTCATTGCTGTGCGGTGGGCTGCGTTACAGGCTGCTCTAACGTGCGCCTGTAACGTCCCACTGTGAAAGCAGCCTAAAGGTGTCATTTTTACAATTTTCAGCAAAGAATCGCCCGAGTAATCAGATAAATGCGATCGAATTGGCAGAAAATAAACCCTTATGATGTCCCAGATTGACTTCGAATAATTCAAATGTTGATCGTTCAAGGACAATTTAATAGATCGGAAATATGTTTTTTAGAATCAGTTATGATGGTTAGGTCGTACAGATCGGTTCTTGATGGTGAGATAATCAATGTATTACGACATTTATTATCGCATTTATCTGATCGCTTGGGCGATTCTTTGCTGAAAATAGTACCGTTAGTGGCCACCTGCAGAAAAACTGTTGTCACAATATAATTGTTTAATAAAAATAATAACAATAGCAAGAACAATAATAATAATAGCATGACCTGGTTAACAGCCACTACACTGGATAACATAACAGCCCTTTTCCACCGGTCGTGTTTCCGATTGCGTTTTCAGATCGCCGCGATTTGCCAATCACACAGACGCCACAATAACATAGTAACTGCAGTATCCTTTTTCCAGCGGTGAGCTTTGATTTTTGGCCAGTCGCAAAAGAGCTGCGTGCTGCATTCCTTTTTTTCAGTGTTTGCGATTGGCCTGTAATAACTTTTTCCAGCACCCGCTGCAAATCGCAGATAAAAACGCGTTGAGTTAAATGGTGAAGATTGTGATCACATCTTAGGTAATGGTCCAGCACACCCGGTATGGTACTGTATGTACCTGTCTATATGCGTGACGAGACCGGTACCCTTCACACAGCGCCCTTAATAGGTTGGCTTTTCTGGTTATTTTTAAAGAGCGATCATAGCCTGGGGAAGCCGGTCTTTACGTGAATAGCATTGTTCGTGTTGAACAAACATGTTTTTTTTTACACCTGTTGCAATTCTTGCTGTTATTTTGTGTCTGTTGACCTGAATATGAGTGACATGTCCTATAGATCTGTGTCAGGGACGACTTTACAGATCGTTTTTTTGAACTTTGACAAACACAAGTGAAAAACACTGTCATAATTCCCACCCGCCCCCTCCGCCCGCAGCGTCGAAAAACAAGAGCGAACCCTGACCTCTCCTATGTATAGGAGCGCCGCCATTGGTGGAGCAGCCACACACCTTCTGGCTATTGAATTCCTGAAGAGTGGAGGGACACAGTGTAACAGTGTCATTTGCGCACTGACAGTGACAGGTGCTCAAAGCGACAAATAGCTATAATGAAGGGACATGCCTACATACACCTGCGTCCATGAAAAATGTCACTCATCACACGCATCTGACTCTTCCCTCTGTCATGATCTGGGAATGAGAAGTCCAAATGCATTAACCAGTTCCCCACCACAGGTTATTTCCCGTTAAAAAACAGAACAGTTTTCACACATCACGATCTTCCCATTCAATTGCCAATAACTTTATCGCTGCTTATCACACCAAAATGACCTATATATTTAATTTTTTTTTGGCCACAAATTAGGCTTTCTTAGTGCAGTACTTTTTTTCAGCCATTTTAGCTCTTAAGCCGCATCTACACACGTAGATGCGGCCGCGATGCTCCTTATCGGCGCTAATGCGGCTCGATTGATAAGATCCAACAGGACGGATCTTGCTTCTGCCGATTCCCTGCTCGCTCCCCGCGAGGGGACAATGGCAGGGAATCGAGCGGAAGATAAGCGGCGCCGGCGGGGACGAGCGGGGAATCGAATGCGGCGCACGCGCGGCGAGCGGGGATGCGGGGGGCACGCGCGGGTACGCGGAAGAGGCAATCCGGCGGCTAATCGAGCCGCCGGATCGCAGCCTCATCTACGCGTGTAAATGAGGCATAAAGCCCAATCTACACGATACGATTCTTTGTACGATTCGATTACGATTCTATTTACGATTCAATTAATTCCAACATGTCCGATCCTGATTCGGCAAAACAATGGCAAATCGAATTGAATCGAATCCCGATCTGACATGTCGGATTTAATCGGATCGTAAATAGAATCGTAATTGAATCATACAAAGAATCGTATCGTGTAGATGGGGCTTAAAATAAAATGTGCTACGATAGATAAAACCCACATGTTTTATTTGCCCATTTGTCCCAGTTATTACAAAATGTAAATTATGTTCCTAGTACAATGTATGGCAGCAATATTTTATTTGTAAATAATGGAGTACTTTTCCATTTTATGCTACTTTATACTGTATTAATAATTACAAGCCCTAATTTGCAAAAATGATAGTGATATACCCTAATGACATACAGATTTAATAAAGCAAGTCCCTAAGGAAACTATTTATGGGTTTTTGTGTGTTTTTTTGGAGTGTTGTAAAGTGTTTATTTTGGTAATTTTAGGGGAGGAGGAAATAAGGGGTTAAAATGAATGCTTCTGCAAACAGCCCATTATGTGCATCTATGCCCCTGGCGCTGTAGTGAATTCTACAGAGGCAGAGATATAGGTTACAGCAGTGCTGTATAGGTTAAAAACCCACTGATGCTTCAGAAAAGAGCATTGCTCTCTGACTACATTAGTTGAAGAGCTCAGAGAAGCTCTTTTTCATAGATAACAACTGAAGTTGCTGAACTCTTCCTGTCCTGGAAACAATATATGACTCATATCTGTGCTACTAATGTTGTATTTCTTAGCTGTACTACTCATACAAATCATTATATCATAACATTATTTTCATTTCAGATTCCCTTTAACCATTTCTGAGCTTCACGTCCGGGCGGCTGCACGCGATCGCGGGCGTGCCCCCGTGGTGTCCCCTGGTAGCTCTGGGATCAGTGAACGGGAACATGGTTCCCGATCACCGATCCGTGTCCCCCGCAGAAAAACCGAAGCGCTCTTACAAGAGGCTTCAGTCTTTCTGCGCGTCAAAATTTCCCCATCCCCCTTGTGCTACAAGGAGGGAAAAAAAACTGGAGGTGGCCATCTTGTGGCCAAATAGTAAAACTACATCTACATATTTTTTACATTACAATTTACACATATAACAACAATAAAAATTAACTGTTTATTTCCCACACCAAAATATTACCCAAATAAAATTTTTATTGGGAAAAAAAAATACAATAAAAAATAAATAAAAAAAAGACATAAATAGTTACCTAAGGGTCTGAACTTTTTAAATATGCATTTGAAGGCAGTATACTACGAACATTTTTTAAATTATAAGTGATGGACGCAAAACGGAAACAATGCACCTTTATTTCCAAATAAAATATTGGCGCCATACATTGTGATAGGGACATAATTTAAATGGTGTCATAACCGAGACAAACAGGCAAATAAAATACATAGGTTTTAATTATGGTAGCATGGATTATTTTAAAGCTATAATGGCCGAAAACCGAGAAATAATGATTTTTTTCCATTTTTTTTCTTATTAATCCTGTTAAAATGCATTTATAAAAAAATAATTCTTAGCAAAATGTACCACCCAAAGAAAGACTAATTAGTGGCGGAAAAAACAAGATATAGATCAATAAATTGTGATAAGTAGTGATAAAGTTATTAGCGAATGAATGGGAGGTGAAAATTGCTCTGATACTGTGAGGAAACGCGGAAAAGCCGCCGTCTCTCGAGGTGAGGCGGCTGTTTCCGCGTCCAGCATGGCGTCACAACGCGGAAAAAACGCCGCATGCCGCATGGGCAGTGCGGCGGAATCCGCATTGGTAACGGCGGAATCCACATCAGAGGCGACCCCCGCATTAGATACATTGCAAAACAATACTGGTGTGGCTGGGACTGATAGTCCACCAAGATTCAGACTTACACGCGCGCGAGCACTGAGGCAGAATTTAAATAGCAGTTAGAAGGGTGTCGGCTGACCAGCTGGGTCAGCTGACAAATTCCACTGCTCCCATTGGACCAGCAATTAGGGAGGTCCTGGAAAGGTCCTAGAGTATATATACTGCTGGTTGTTCACTTGCTCCTTGTCTGGCGTTGCGTTCACATATGTGGGAGCACCCAGATCCGTAGTTAGATCCGTTAGTGTGCCGGGACCAGCTGGAGCTGTAATCTTACACTAAGCTAGATTCTGTTGATAGCTAAAGTACTAGTTTGATTGTGATTATCTGTTGTGACTTTTGCCTGCCTTGACTATCCTCCTGAACTCTGATCTTGCACCTCGATAATTCTGATACTCTGTTGCCGAACCCCGGCTCGTACTTTGACTCTGCTTCTGCCTCCTGATTTTGTACCCCGATATTTCTGATACCCCGTTGCCGAACCCTGCCTGTACTTTGACTCTGCCTTAGCCTCCTGATCCTGTACTTTATCTGTCCGTGTGTGTACGACCTGGCTTGTCCGACCTCGAGAACCGACCTTACCGTTAGAGGCGGTTCCTCGCTCTGTTAGCGATCCTTCCTCCTGAGGGTCACTTTCAGATATCCCTTCCTACTGTCAGTCTGACTCCTCCCGTCTTGGAGAGCTCAGGTCTGCGGAAGGAATCTGTGCAGTACTCCTTACTGCATTGAGGCCTTGTCCTCTTAGTGTTACAGTTACACCAAACACTACACTCTATTCAGGTGATCAGAGGTTAGTTTGTATATCGAATTATCGGTGAGACTGCAGTTCACTTATAATCTGGTATATATCTGTATTTCCGGTGATACTGCAGATCACCGGTAATCAGATACTCTCTGCGCCCACCGATCGTTACAGAACGCCAGACCAAAAAACAAAATGGACGCAAACACTGGTCGTCTGGGTATGCTTGCCACTTCGGTGGATAACCTCCATCAAGCACTGTGCCAGCACAAAGCTTTGATTGATGCCCTTTCAGGCTCTGTGCAAACCCTCCAGACGTCAGTTGATTCAGTGCGATCCCCTCCTAGTAATGACATACGTATGCCTGTACCTGATAAATTTTCCGGCCACAAGTCTGACTTCCGGAATTTCAAGAGTAGAGTGTTGTCATACTTCGAGTTAAGACCCCGATCCTCGGGGACTGAGACCCAACGGGTCATTTTCATTAAAACACTGTTAACTGGTGATTCCCAGTCCTGGGCATACAACCTGTCCCCCACTAATTTAGCTCTGACCTCAGTCGAGGAATTTTTTAAGGCTATGGCCGTAATATACGACGACCCTGACCTTGCGGCAACTTCAGAGCGGAAGCTCAAACTTTTGCGGCAAGGCAGAGGGTCGGTCGAGGATTACGCAGCAGAATTTCGTAGGTGGTCTGTTACCGCCAGATTCGACAATTTTGCTCTGATGGATTATTTTCTATCTGGGTTGTCGGAGGAGGTCTCTGATTTGATGCTAACCTTACCCGAGCCCGCAACAGTCGATGAGGCCATATCATCGGCCATCAGAGTCGATCGTCGACTACGCCATCAGAGGCAGACTAGGGGCAGTCACCGGGTCAGGGTGACTTCGTATGTGGCACCTTCTGGTACACCCGCAGTAACGGCATCTCCACCGGTGTCATCCTCTCCAGCCTCACCACCACCCGAACCCATGCAAATTGGTCGATCAAGATTGACCCAGGTGGAACGTAGGCGGAGAATAACAGAACAACTGTGCCTGTATTGTGCAGAAGCAGGGCACAGGGTGCGAAACTGCCCTAACAAGTCGGGAAACGGGTCTGCCTAGGAGTAGTGGGGGGTGACACCCTAGGCACTTCATTCTCACCCCAAAAAGAGAAGAAGTTACTTCTCCCCTGTACTATTACGTGGGATGATAAGTCTGTGGACACTGAAGCTTTTATTGACTCTGGCTCAGCGGCCAATTTTATGAACCTTGAATTTGCTCGGGAGTTGGGTATTCCTCTCACTCCAGTGAGTCCCCCCATTCAGGTCACGGCAGTAGACGATTCCCCGCTGCAACGGGATCGTCCCCTGTCTCAGACTCCGCAGGTGAGGGTCATGATAGGGGTATTGCATGGGGAACAGCTACAGTTTTTCGTTTTGAACATGTCAACCTCCACTATTATCTTAGGCATGCCTTGGTTACAGGCCCACTCTCCACAAATCGACTGGGCCACGGGTCAGGTAACCAGATGGTCTGATCGTTGTCACCAACAGTGTCTAGGAAAGGTGACATTGGGTCAGACCAAGGTGTACGTGGAGGGTGTTCCCGAGGTGTATTCCGATTTTTCTGATGTCTTTTGTCCCAAGTCTGCTGATCAATTACCTCCTCATCGCCCGTTCGATTGCCCCATTGATCTCCGTGCTGGTTGTATGCCCCCTAGGGGTCACCTGTATAACTTGTCCGGTCCCGAGAAGTTGGCCATGCAGGATTACATTCGTGACAACCTGGCCAAGGGGTTTATTCGGCCCTCTCGGTCACCTGCTGGGGCCGGTTTCTTTTTCGTTAAGAGAAAAGACGGGGGTCTTCGACCTTGTATCGACTACCGAGGTCTCAATAAAATCACGGTGAAAAATCGCTATCCGTTACCATTGATAGACGACTTATTCACGCAGGTCACTACTGCAAAGATCTTTTCTAAGTTAGATCTGAGGGGGGCATACAACCTAATCCGCATTAGAAGGGGCGATGAATGGAAGACGGCCTTTAACACACCCGACGGGCATTACGAATACTTGGTGATGCCCTTCGGGTTGTGCAATGCGCCCGCCGTCTTCCAGGAACTAATCAATGAGGTATTCCGGGAGGTATTGGGTAAATTCGTACTGGTATATCTCGATGATATATTAATTTATTCCAATAACCTCCCCGAACACAGGGTCCATGTGAAATTTGTCCTAAACAAATTAAGACAGAATAGACTCTATGCCAAGTTAGAAAAGTGTATTTTTGAGGTGACATCCGTCACGTTTCTGGGGTATGTGATTTCTACCTCAGGTCTGTCAATGGACCCTGCTAAAGTCACAGCTGTCCTAGAATGGCCGCAACCTGTGGGTCTGAAAGCCCTCCAGAGATTCCTGGGTTTTGCAAATTATTATAGGAGGTTTATAAAAGGGTACTCCACAATCATTGCACCCCTTACCAGTCTTACAAAAAAGGGGGCAGATACTACCCACTGGTCTCCGGAGGCTCAGAATGCATTTTCTAGTCTGAAGAAATTGTTTTGTTCCGCACCAATCCTGAGACATGTCGACACCGCTTATCCGTTCATTGTTGAGGTCGATGCCTCGGAGGTCGGGGTAGGGGCTGTGCTGTCTCAGCGATCAGGGTTACAGGGAAGACTACATCCCTGTGCCTACTTTTCCCGTAGGTTCTCTCCGGCGGAGAGAAACTACGATATAGGCAACAGAGAGCTCCTGGCCATTAAATTGGCATTTGAGGAGTGGCGCCACTGGTTGAATGGGGCAGAGCACATGATCACTGTTTACACCGACCACAAGAACTTGGAGTACATCGAGGGGGCTAAGAGGCTTAGTCCCCGTCAGGCCCGGTGGTCCTTGTTTTTTACGAGATTCAGGTTTATAATCACATACACTCCAGGTAGCAAAAACATCAAGGCAGATGCCCTCTCCAGGTGTTTCGAACCTGAGACAGCACAGCCCCCCACTCCTGAATCCATCATTCCGCAGAAACTGGTGTTAGCCGCCACGGAGTCTTGGGAAGAGTGGACAGAGATCTTGGGTCCCTTTCAGCAGGAGGTTCCTGAAGGGAAACCCGAAGGGGTCTTGTTCATACCACTACCATTCCGGTTACAGGTTCTGCAACTCTTTCACGCCCATAAGAATGCTGGTCATCCTGGAGCTGCCAGAACGCAGGATCTGATTGCCAGGTGTGCTTGGTGGCCTTCCTTGGCAACAGATTGCAAGGAGTATGTTAGGGAGTGTGCGGTGTGCGCCCAGAGTAAGCCCTCCCGGCTGGCACCTGTAGGAAGGTTGCAGCCTTTGCCCACCCCGAGTGAGCCATGGACCCACTTGTCCATGGATTTTGTGGGGGAATTGCCCAGGTCTGAAGGCATGTCGGTCATTTGGGTGGTAGTCGATCGGTTTAGCAAAATGGCCCATTTTGTGCCCCTGAAAGGACTCCCCTCGGCTCAAGAACTGGCTGAATTGTTTATCATTCACATCTTCCGGCTGCATGGCATTCCGGAAGACATCGTGTCTGATAGGGGAGTCCAGTTTGTGTCTGGATTCTGGAGGGCATTTTGCCACCAAATGGGCATGAAATTGTCTTTCTCGTCAGGCTACCACCCACAGACCAATGGGCAGACAGAACGCATTAACCAATCCCTGGAGCAATTCCTGAGATGCTACGTTGCTGAGGCGCAGAGTGACTGGGTGAAATTTTTGCCCTTCGCGGAATTCGCTCAAAATAATTTAAAGAATTCCTCGTCTGGGTTTTCCCCATTTCAGATTGTAACAGGGAGGTCACCCAAATTTTCCCCTTTTCCAGTTGTCTCGTCTCCATTTCCAGCACTGGAAGATTGGCAGAGATCACTCAGGGACAATTGGGGAATTGTTAAGGGGAATTTACAGAAGGCGTTCCAGAGTCAGAAGGGTCAAGCAGATAAGAGACGGTCCGTGGAATGGAAGTTTCGGCCAGGGGATCTAGTCTGGGTGTCCACACGTCACTTGACCCTGAAGCAGCCATCTGCCAAACTGGGTCCCAGGTTTGTGGGCCCATTTTCCGTGACCAAGAAGATTAATAATGTTACTTATTCCATTGACCTTCCCACCAGCATGCGGGGGGTGAGGTCTTTCCACGTATCCCTTCTTAAACCAGCAGTCCAGGTGGGTCCCACTCCTCCTCCTCCCGTGTTGGTGGATGCCCAACCCGAGTACGAAGTGGAGAAGATCATAGATTCACGTACTGTACAGAACTCGGTACAGTACCTCGTACATTGGAAGGGGTACGGGATTGAGGAGAGGCAATGGGTACCTAGGAACCGCATGCATGCGGACGAGTTAGTGAAGGAATTTCATGCTGTACATCCCGAGAAACCTGGTGGGAGTTGTCCGGAGTCCACTCCTCGGGAGGGGGGTACTGTGAGGAAACGCGGAAAAGCCGCCGTCTCTCGAGGTGAGGCGGCTGTTTCCGCGTCCAGCATGGCGTCACAACGCGGAAAAAACGCCGCATGCCGCATGGGCAGTGCGGCGGAATCCGCATTGGTAACGGCGGAATCCACATCAGAGGCGACCCCCGCATTAGATACATTGCAAAACAATACTGGTGTGGCTGGGACTGATAGTCCACCAAGATTCAGACTTACACGCGCGCGAGCACTGAGGCAGAATTTAAATAGCAGTTAGAAGGGTGTCGGCTGACCAGCTGGGTCAGCTGACAAATTCCACTGCTCCCATTGGACCAGCAATTAGGGAGGTCCTGGAAAGGTCCTAGAGTATATATACTGCTGGTTGTTCACTTGCTCCTTGTCTGGCGTTGCGTTCACATATGTGGGAGCACCCAGATCCGTAGTTAGATCCGTTAGTGTGCCGGGACCAGCTGGAGCTGTAATCCTACACTAAGCTAGATTCTGTTGATAGCTAAAGTACTAGTTTGATTGTGATTATCTGTTGTGACTTTTGCCTGCCTTGACTATCCTCCTGAACTCTGATCTTGCACCTCGATAATTCTGATACTCTGTTGCCGAACCCCGGCTCGTACTTTGACTCTGCTTCTGCCTCCTGATTTTGTACCCCGATATTTCTGATACCCCGTTGCCGAACCCTGCCTGTACTTTGACTCTGCCTTAGCCTCCTGATCCTGTACTTTATCTGTCCGTGTGTGTACGACCTGGCTTGTCCGACCTCGAGAACCGACCTTACCGTTAGAGGCGGTTCCTCGCTCTGTTAGCGATCCTTCCTCCTGAGGGTCACTTTCAGATATCCCTTCCTACTGTCAGTCTGACTCCTCCCGTCTTGGAGAGCTCAGGTCTGCGGAAGGAATCTGTGCAGTACTCCTTACTGCATTGAGGCCTTGTCCTCTTAGTGTTACAGTTACACCAAACACTACACTCTATTCAGGTGATCAGAGGTTAGTTTGTATATCGGATTATCGGTGAGACTGCAGTTCACTTATAATCTGGTATATATCTGTATTTCCGGTGATACTGCAGATCACCGGTAATCAGATACTCTCTGCGCCCACCGATCGTTACAGATACATAAGTTGAAAAATCCCTGCGGGCTGAAATGGTTGAGGAGTGGCCACATATTAAAGCGGAATATAACCCTGCATTTCAACTTTGCTCTAAAACATTATTTACAGCATATTATATGCAACCAGCATTTTTTTTTTACTAGACCAGCATTGGAAGGGTTACACACAGAGCTTTAGGGCTGGAACCCACAGGAGCGCTTTTGGCAGCGTTTTGGCAGCACTGCGATACGCTAGCAGTTTGCCAAAACGCTGGGCTAATGTTAATGGATGGGGCAACTTCCACAGGAGCGTTTGCGTTTCCCAGAAACGCAAACGCAGGACCTGCAGCATTTTGGGAGCGTTAGCGCTTCAATGTAAAGTATTGAAACGCTAGCAGAAACGCTCAGCAAAACCTAAACTGAGCGGTTTTGCTAGCGTTTTGCGGTTCAGCACACTGTAACAAAATGAAAAATAATTCACAGGACCAATCAGGATAAAAACGCAAAACGCAAAACGCTACGCACCCGCTGGGCAAAAAAATACAATGTTGCAGAACACAACCAAAAACGCGCATGAATCCGCTTGCAAACCGCTCAGACAAAACGCTTTGCGGTTGCGTTTGCGTTTGATTTCAGTGGTTTCCAGGCCTTAAAGTTCCTGGAGAGAACTACTTCCTGCAGCCGAAGTTTAGATAGATACATTTAAAGGGGCACTACAGCGAAATACTGTAAAATTTAAAATATGTGCTAACATATACAAATAAGAAGTACATTTTTTCCAGCCATAAATTACTTTTCTCCTATAATGCTGTCACTTATTCTCTGATTATTCACTGATTCTGATTCTTACAGTAGGCAGTAGAAATCTGAAAGAAGTGACAGGTTTTGGACTAGTCCATCTCTTCATAGGGGATTCTCAGCAAGGCTTTTATTCTTTATAAAGATATTCCTGAAAAAGGATTTAAACAATGATGCTGGCCAGCTTCCCTGCTTGCTACACAGTTTTTTGGCAGTTGAACAGAGCAACTTCCATTCACTAAGGGCTGGTGCACACCAAAACCCGCTAGCAGATCCGCAAAACGCTAGCAGATTTTTAAACGCTTTTTTTTATTTCTATGAGGCGTTTTGCTAGCGTTTTGCGGATTGCTGCTGCGGTTTTCAGTATAGTAGATTTCATATATTGTTACAGTAAAGCTGTTACTGAACAGCTTCTGTAACAAAAACGCCTGCAAAACCGCTCTGAAGTGCCGTTTTTCAGAGCGGTTTGCGTTTTTCCTATACTTAACATTGAGGCAGAAACGCATCCGCAATCCAAAAAATGCCTCACCCAGGCATTTTTCGTTTCTGCAAAACGCCTGCCGCTCTGGTGTGCACCACCCCATTGAGATACATTGACCAAGCAGATCCGCAGCCGCAAGCGGATCTGAAAACGCCCAAAAAGCCGCTCGGTGTGCACCAGCCCTAAGTGCTTTTGAAAATAAATAAATCCCTGAGAATCCCCTATAAAGAGTTGGACTAGTCCAAAACCTGTCACTTCTGTCAGATTTCTACAACCTACTGTAAGTGACAGCAACATAGGAGAAAATTAATTTTTGGCTCATTTTACTCTGGAAAAAATGTACTTCTTATTTGTAGATGTTTGCACATATTTTACATTTTACAGTTTTTTGTTGTAGTGCCCCTTTAAGTAAACAAAATGTAACAAGTGAGGAATGTTACACACTCTTTGGCTGTCCTACAGCTCCTGCACAGTCAGAGAGAGTGAGTCACATTCCACACTTGTTACATTTTGTTTTGCTTAAGGCTGCTTACACACTAAGACGTTACAGGCGCACGTTCGTGCAGCCTGTAACGCAGCCCCACCGCACAGTAATGAAAAATCTATCAGCCCATTCACACTGCACCAGGTTGCGTTACATTGTAATGCAGCACATCCGTTGAAAGTGCTGCATGCTGTGCGTTATGCGCGGCTAAGCCGCGTTAGACTGCTTGCACATGCTCAGTAGTGTTGAGGAGGAGTGGGGAGCGGCCAGGCACATGGCTAATTAATATTCACTGCATGGTGTGACGTGCAGTGTTTACTTCCTGGAGCGGCCGCTCTGTGCGGCAATTGGCCGGGCAGGACCACGTGATGCCGCATGCGTCCAAGAGTACGCATCACGGCATCACGGACGCCGGAGTGAGCTGCACAACGTGGCTCACTCTGACGTCCACATCAAAGAGCACCAGGCGTTGCGTTAGGGGCACGTTATGTGCCCTATAACGTCCCCTTAATGCAACGTCCTGTTGTGTAACTAGCCTAATGGCCCATACTCACGGGGCTGCAATTGTCGCCGCAACACGCGGCGCGCCCGTGTTGCGGCGACAGGTCGCCCGTGAGTATGCGCCGTCGCACGGGCACGCACCCCGAACTGTCGCCCGTCGCTGATGTCGCCAGGCGATTAAAAGTTTCAATCGCCTGGCGACAGTCGCCGCCGCAACTCTGCCGCAACTGTCGCTAGTCCGCGTGAGTACGCGAACTAGCGACAGCAACCTCCATTGAGGTATACGGAGCTTCCGGCGGGGGGAGGAGGAACGTCGGCGACAGCTTCCGTCGCACCGCTGGTCCCTCTTCCGCGTGTGTATGCGGAGGGACCTGGCGAGGAGCTGTCGCCGGCCTGTCGCTAGCACGCTCACATGTGCTGGCGACAGGCCACTTTTGCAGCCCGTGAGTATGGGCCATAAATGTACCTATCTAAACTTCCGCTGTGGGAAGCAGTTCTCTCCAGGAACTTTAAAGCTCTGTGTGTAACCCTTCCAATTCTGGTCTAGTAAAAAAAAATGCTGGTTGCATATAATATGCTGTAAATAATGTTTTAGAGCAAAGTTGAAATGCTGGGTTATATTCTGCTTTAAAGAGAAACTCCAACCTAGAATTGAACTTTATCCCAATCAGTAGCTGATACCCCCTTTTACATGAGAAATATAATGATTTTCACAAACAGACCATCAAGGGGCGCTGTATGACTGATTTTGTGCTGAAACCCCTCCCACAAGAAGCTCTGAGTACCGCGGTACTCTGGGCAAACTGCCACAATGTAACAATGTTCACAGACAGGAATTAGCTGTTTACAGCTGTCTCTAACAGCCAAAACAGCTAGGAGCAGCTACATAACCTGCCCACAGTAACAATGTCACCATGTAATACATGTCAGAATGTGAATCTGGGAGAGGAAAGATTTTACAATGAGCAAACACTGACTAAATCATTTATACATAATTATGGTAAAAAATGAAGCACTTTTTTTACTACATTATTTTCACTGGAGTTCCTCTTTAAGCTTTGCTGGGAGGGAAGGTCAAGGGTTGGAGACTGGTTTCAAGTTATTTTTCTGCTACTGATTCATAAACATGCACCTGAAAATTTGAGATAACTTCTGCCTAAACACGCTATTTATTGATACATTCCATGAAATGAGTGACTGAACCGAACTGGGAAATTACCCTAAGGCTGCTTTCACAGTGGGATGTTACAGGCGCACGTTAGAGCAGCCTGTAACGCAGCCCAACTCACAGTAATGATAAATCAATGGGCTGTTCAGTGCCCACGTTGCTTTACAGTGTAACGCTGCACGTTATTGGAAAGTGCAGCATGCTGTGCGCTCTAGCTTTAGCTGCGTTAGACTGTTTGCACATGCTCAGTAATTTGTTTTTTTTTTTAATATATTTTTGTGCAGGAGAGGAGGAGGGGAGAGTCCGCTATTGTCGGCAGCCACATGGCTAATTAATATTCACTGCACTGCAGTGTTTTTTCATGGAGCGGCCGCTTATTGGCTGGCGGGACCACGTGATGCGGGGTGTTCCGATCACGTGGTCTCCGCAGTCTATACTGCGCACCAAGAGCTGCATAACGCGGCTCACTCTGGCGCCCTCCTTCAACACCACCAGGCGGTGCGTTAGGGGCACGTTATGCGACCTTAACGTCCCCTAAAACGCAACGTCTTGGTGTGAAAGAGGCCTAAGAGCTTGTTCACACCTAGGGCATTTTGTGATTTTTTTAACCACTTCAGCCTTCAGTTGTTTTTCACCTTATGTTTCCGAGCAATTTTCACCTCCCATTCGTTTGCCAATAACTTTATCACTACTTAAAGTTATCAAAATGAATTGATCTATATCTTGTTTTTTTCTGCCACCAATTAGGCTTTCTTTGGGTGGTACATTTTGCTAAGAATTATTTTTTTCTAAATGCATTTTAAACGATAATATTAAGAAAAAAATGGAAAAAAAAGTTTTTGCTCAGTTTTCGGCCATTATAGCTTTAAAATAATACATGATACCATAATTAAAACCTATGTATTTTATTTGCCCATTTGTCCCAGTTATTACACCATTTAAATAATGTCCCTATCACAATATATGGCGCCAATATTTTATTTGGAAACAAAGGTGCATTTTTTCAGTTTGGGTCTATCACTATTTACAAGCTTATAATTTAAAAAATATTAGTTAAGTACCCTCTTCACATGCATATTCAAAAAGTTCAGACCCTTAGGTAACTATTTAATTTTTTTTTTCTTAATTGTAATTTTTTTTCCATAAAAAAATTTATTTGTGTAATTTTTGGTGTAGGAGGTAAAACAATTAATTTTAAATGTGAAAATTTGTGTTTATTTAATAAAAAGATGTATGTAGATGTAGTTTTACTATTTGGCCACAAGATGGCCACAGGCACTTTTTTTTTTTTAGTCCTGGAAGCGAGCAGTCTCGCTTCCAGGTAGTATGAGAAGGACGGGAAACTGTTTTTTTTTTCTTCTGAAAGATTGCGGCTTCGCTAAGAAGCTGTCGGTCTTTCTACTGGGGACTTAGATCATTGAATAGGAACTATGTTCCTATTCATTGATCTCCGGGCTGACAGGCAGCGGCACGGGAGCACGCGGGCATAGGCGCGGGGGAGTGCTTGTGCAATGATTCCCTATGAGAGAGTTCACATCTGAATGGTTCGTTTCCGATCCGCTCAGCAAAGTGCTGCCTGTACCATTTTTAGGGTGATTTTGCTACAATGGAAGGTATAGGAAAAACGCTCACAAAATCGCTTTGTGCAGCGATTGCATTTGCGCTTTTAAGAATAAATACATTGTATTTATTATTTTCCAGGTTAAAGAGTTCACTTCCTGACTTGCGTCAGGAAGTGAAAAAAGAATTCGTTCTACAAAAGCGCTTAGAAAAGCGTTTTACACAAAATCGTAGCACGCAGGTAAGCGCCGGGAGGGCAAAATCGCAAAACGCAGCCGTCAGCAATTTTGATTTTAGATGTGAACAAAACCTAAATGTCTCCAATTTTTAAAGCCCCATCTACACTATACAATTTTTTGTGCGATTCGATTCATCCATTCGTTTCAATCCGACATGTCCGATCGAGATTCGATTCGATTCAATTTGCCATTGTCGGATTGAATTGAATCGAATCAATGAATCGAATCAGACAAAAAAATTTATGGTGTAAATGGGGCTTAAAGCTGGCCACACACTGGCCCAATTTGCTGCTGTTTTGACATCAGATTCGATCACTGGGATCGAATCTGCTGCCAATCGTTCGCGCTACACGCCGAAT
Organism: Hyperolius riggenbachi; assembly: GCF_040937935.1. Lineage (NCBI taxonomy): Eukaryota > Metazoa > Chordata > Amphibia > Anura > Hyperoliidae > Hyperolius > Hyperolius riggenbachi. Next base: position 10,395,759 of record NC_090651.1, on the reverse strand, counting down.
TTCGATCCTTTTTCGTCCGATCCCGTCGATCACTCCGTGCGGAAAATTAGCGTCGATCGCACCGTGGGTAGGGAGCGCGTCGCTAGCGGCGTTCGAGTACCTGACGACCGACGCAATACGACTACCCCCGGTCACCGCTGCTCCGTGGTCTCCGGCATGCTTCAGTTCCTCCTGCCCGGCAGGAAGTTTAAACAGTAGAGGGCGCTCTACTGTTTAAACTTCCTGCCGGGCAGGAAGAAGTAAAGCATGCCGGGGCCAGAGACCAGAGCGGAGACGGAGCAGCGGTGACCTGGGGAGTCGTGCCGGCGGAGCAGGTAATGTATGCGGGATGGGGGGGGAGCGGCGGCAGCACCACCACCACAACAGATTGTGATCGGTTTCAGGCTGAAATCGGTTCACAATCTGTTTGCAGTAAAGGTGGCCATTAGATCCCTCTCTGATCAGATTTGATCAGAGAGGGATCTATCTGTTGGTCGAATCTGATGGCAAATCGACCAGTGTATGGCTACCTTAAGACTTCCAGGTCTGGAAGGAAATCTGAGCAAAATCCACGACTGACTGAACAAGGAGCCAGAACTCCGAGCAGTTTATTGCAGGCCAGGGGGGTGTCCGCCCCATTTTGCAAACATATAGAGACATATAAATGTCATCCAGATGCATGAATGGAGGAAGCACCAATGAATACCTTTAAAGTAAACCTGAGGTGATTTGTAGGAAAGGATTTTTACTTACAAGGGCCTTCCTCCAAGGGAGCGTAGTATGTCAGCTCCCTCGCTGTCCTTTTGGTCCCCTCCTTTGTGCCGCTGTGAAGTTTATGACCCAGCTGGGTTGTGGGACACTGCACATGTGCAGCACTGTAGGGGGGGCAATTGGGGGAGGGTGTGGCCAAGACCACGCATGCGCAGCAGTCTGCGACAGTCAGCCGAGTCATGGACTTTATGGAGCTGACAGAGGTGCAATAGTGGAGACCAGGAGAACATCGGCAGAGCTGACAGGCTACGGGGGCTGGTGGAAGGTAAGTATAAATCCTTTTGTTCATTGATCTCTAGAACACTAGTCTGGCCATACACTATACAATATTTTTACCCAATTAGACATTTGACAAAAATATGTAATTGGGCAAAAATTGTGGTTTCCAATGGCACCATGGTCGTCTCAGGAATGGCGGTTCTTTGCCAGTGTCAAGCACTGGGCAGTCGGCTGTGCGATTGTATAATGTATGGCCAGGGCTGGTTCTAGACTTTTTGCCGCCTGACCTGAGGCAAAATTATGAGGATGCGCCCCTCCCCCCAAATTAGAATGATCGCACAGCACCTGCCATTTTGCACCGTATGTTATAGCTGTGGTTAGGCCCCCACCCCCAAAAAACACCCGCAGTATAGGTAGGTAGCCAGGTATAGGTGCCCCAGTATAGGTTGGCCAGGTACAGTTACCATACCTTCCAACGGTTTGAGATGAGAAAAAGGGACACTTAAGCCACACCCCTGCCACACCCCTGATCACACCCCTGCCACACCCCTGATCACACCCCTACCACACCCCCTAGTCACACATACCATAAAGATTTCATAAGAAAAATATGTTGTTTTATATTTCAAACCATACTGGTCCTTTCTGTCCTGGTTAATTTTCCTTCATATTAACATTTTACAATTAGTAATATATCAATTTAAAGGATGGGAATAAAGTTTAGAGTCAAACACGTATTTAGTAGAGAAATATATATGTTTATATAGAAAGAGGGACAAAGTCCTGAAAGAGGGACAAATGAGGAGGAAAGAGGGACAGAGGGACGGGTCTCCCAAAGAGGGACTGTCACTTCAAAAGAGGGACAGGTGGGAGCTATGCAGTTGCCCCAGTATAGGTTGGCCAGGCACTCTCTACACTTCCTGTTTCTTCCTGGTGCCGCCCCCAGTCTTCTGGGGCCTGAGGAAGTCGCCTCACTTGGCATCATGGGCGGACCGGCCTGTGTATGGCTTGTTTTAGAAGTATTAGTGAGGTCATTGTTATACAGTACTTCTGTTTTATGAATATCACTGCCTCAGCTGCCTCCTAAACACACATTGAGAATCAGTTTTGTTGTTTTAGCCGCACTCATGGATGGCGGCTGCTGCATGCTTGTTCCTGGGCAGGGAAAAGAAGCCAGGATCAGCATGACGGCTCTGGAACTTGCATTGTAGAAGCAATTCAGCCTTCAGTACTTATCGTTCCCATCAGACCCACAAAGCTGTGTTTTTATAGACAGGTTTCCATTTTTATCATTTTTTCTCCATATCTGACTTTCTGCATTCCAGGGAGGTGAGGCTGGTATTGCTGCATATTTGCATCCAGCATGCAGGGAACCAGATCAGAGATTTCCTGGAAAAAGACTAGTGTTGCTCCTGTTTTTCTAGGCTTTGTGCGCCCTCTAGTGGTGGTTATAAAGTAATGCAGTAGCATTTCCTTAGCCCATAGTATATTGTGTTAGGTTATGGCAGTATTATTAATGTTATCGAGCATTTTTAACAGGGCTGATATATTTTACTCTGAAATGCTTTGACAAAGTACATCAAGCAATTCATCTCACTAACTGTTCTCTAGAAGCTCACAATCTAATGCTCCTCCCATAGCAGGGGCGCCTCTGGCCATTTTGTCATTCCAGGCCAGGAAATATGTGCCCCCCCCCCCCCCCCATTAAAATAATCACAATGCTGCAGCATTTCACCAGAAAATAATAATTGTATTACAGACAGTAGTGGTTCAGTGCAATACTACGAGCCGACGATCTATCGCCTCTATACCACTGTGTCCAATTGAAAAATGTACTGTTTGATCGTAATTTTTATACATTTTTGCAACAGATTCATTGATCAAAAGTATAATTGATGTGGGTCGTTGGTAATCACCAGATTCGATACTAAAGAATCTGTCAGTAAAAATGAATGCATGTATTGACAGCTATAGGCTAGGGTTACTATTAACAAGATTGGGGTGATTAAATTGTGAGGGTAAGAGGTGGTGGGGGACAAAGTAGAGAATGACAAGGGACATTTATATTGCATTTTTCTCCTGGCGGACTCAAGAGCTGCAGCCACTAAGACGCACTCTATAGGCAGTAGCAGTGTTAGGGAGTCTTGCCCAAGGTCTCTTACTGAATAGGTGCTGGCTTACTGAGCAGGAATAGCTGAGATTTGCTGAGGTTTGAACCCAGGTCACCAGTGCCAGAGGCAGAGCCCTTAAAGAGACACTGAAGCGGAAAAAAAATATATGATATAATGAATTGGTTGTGTACTATGAATAATTACTAGAAGATTAGCAGCAAAGAAAATATTCTCATATTTTTATTTTTAGGTATATAGTGTTTTTTCTAACATTGCATCATTCTCTAATATGTGCAGATTACACAACACTCAGCATTCAAAATGATTCTTTCAGAGCAGTCTGTGAACTAATGACCTCTCCTCTGCCAGAGAAAAAGTAAATAGTTAACTAACAGTTGAGATAATAAAAGTCAGATAACAGCCCTCTCCAAGACTTTGAAAGTCGTAGAGCTTAATGGCTTTTTTTGTATAGAGATAACAACTGGAGTTTCTTAACTCTTCCTGTACTGGAAACAATTAGACTGATGTATCTGATCTTAATGTTTTATTTTTTAGCTGTACTACACATACAAATCATAATATCATAGTTTTTTTTCGCTTCAGTGTCTCTTTAACCATTACACTATCAATATGAGTCCAGCATTTCCTGTGGTGAGACCACATTTGTGTCTGGGGATTCTACGTGCGTTTTCATGTGTGTGTCTCTGACCATAAACTGCTGTGGGCAGTGTCTGGGAATCGTACAGGTATTGCGATTGTATGCTGCGGGAATTACTTTTTTAAACACGTGGAAATCATGGCCAAAAAATCGTGGGGCACCGAACAATGTCTTGTTGCCACTGAAAACCATTATGTGAGATTACGCATTTCAACAAATGTGTCCCCAGCTAAAAGTACAAAAAGATATTTTTAACCTGCAGAGAATGCACTCTCTGAGTAACGCACACTGAATGGTTAAGGTCGGGTTCTATAACTCAAATTTGGCACTGCCCCAAAATTCAGAAACTTTGGGATGTAGTTAAAAACTTCCTCCAAAAATTGCCTATATCACTCACCTCAATCCCACCTGCTATGGCCTTGTTACATCTTGGGACCATGGATTTGCCTCCAAAAAAAGGCTGATCTTTAATCATATGTTCATCACCAGAATACTGATAGCAGAAAACCGGAAATCTAACTAAGGCCCAGTGCACACCGAACGGTTTTTGGAGCGATCCGCCGGCCGCATCCGCCTGGAAAAATGCTTGGCTAATGTATTGCAATGGGATGGTGCACACCGGTGGTTTGAGGTTTTTGCCAAGCCGCAAACGCGCCTCCTGCTGCGCGTTTACGGTTTGCTAAAAAACCTCAAACCGCCGGTGTGCACCACACATTGAAATACAATAGCCAAGCGTTTTCACTGGCTGATGCGGCTGGTGGATCGCATACAAAATCCGCTTGGTGTGCACCCGGCCAAATATCTGCTCTCTGCTCCCAAACCCGCTAGCGTTTTGACGATCTGCTAGCGGTTTTGGTGTGCACTGGGCCTAACTTCCAACCATAGATGAAATCCTTAAAAAAGTGGAATTCAATTTGATAGCTGAAAAAACCTGGGGCACCAGATGTGGTAACTTACAAGCCTTTCTGAGTAGAGCAAGTCTATGGCCTCTGATATACACACATTCTAAATTAGTAGAACTCTAGATAACACTTTGTCCTCTCACACTAAACCCAAATCCAACTACTTCCCTGCTGAGGTGAGAAAACTTCTAAAATACTACAGACCTATTTACCATGTCGTGAACAGCTGGTCCTGTTGGATTTAGTTTAGTTTAGTAATTAGATTCCCATATATTAACAGTAAATATTGACTTGGAAATCCAAGCTAGATATATCAACAACTAAGAATATGATACATCACTCACCAATAAAATATTATACTTGCTAATCAGACATGGGTGCCTGTGGTGTGGCCTCTGGGATCTCGGTAGGGCGGTTCCAATCCCCCATATCCTGGAGAACCATACCCAGGATTATTTGTAGAACAAACAAAACTGCTTACTGGTGAGCAACTATGGTTGAATTTTTCAAAGTTATGAATACAATTAAATTAGAACAATAGTTCCATAAACAAGGTTTAGGATGTCAATATTTTATGTTTTTTTTGCAAGTCAAATACGCATTCAAATACGCATGTCTACAATTTGTTTTTAAATATGCATACATACAATTTGCATGATAATACGCATGACCCCTATATTATATGCATCATAATCCGCGTACGCATACATACAATTTACATGATAATACGCATGACCCCTAAATTATACGCATCATAATCCGTATATATACGTAATCCGCGTATATGTGACCTATAAATTATTACGCATGACCACATAAATGTCATAAATATTATGACCTATAAATTATTACGCATGACCACATAAATGTCCATATGATAAGTTGCATCTAAAACGAGTTATGTTCTGAAATGTACACACACACTTAACATTAATAAACGTGTATAAAGTCTAACTGTAGAATAATATTAGTGAATGATGCGTATCTCAGACAACAAATAAGTTATTTATTAAAACAAAGTATGTATGCAACCTAATGTTATATGTTAATAACAAAATGTGAAGTTAAATATAATATGTTGCAAAATAAATGTCATGGGATGTATTAAGGTCCTATTAGAATGTAATTCTATACAAGTTATGTAAACAGTTACACATGTTGATATGACATTAATTTGACAATTGTTGTTAAAGGAGTTCTGTGGGGGTTCTTCTATGGATAAAAACTTCCACTTACCTCAAGCTTCTATCAGCCCCCTGTAGCAGAAATGTCCCACGCCGTCCTCCTCCGTTCCGCCGTTCGCCGCCACCGCCGGTCCCGGTCCCGGTCTGGCACGGCACGGCATCCAACAGCAGCCGCGCACCTGCTCGCTCCTGTCTACGCCATCAAAAGCTTACTGCGCAGGAGCAGTACAAGAAAACTTCGTGCTGCACATGCGCAGTAAGCTTCTGTTGACGCGAACGGCAGCGCGCATTATTCGTCTATGACACAGACGATTAATGCCCGGTGCGAGCAGCGGGGAACGGCGCATCGGAGGAGGATGGCATGGGACATTTCTGCTACAGGGGGCTGATAGAAGCCCCAGGTAATTGGCAGTTTTTCTCTTTAGCAAACCCCCACAGAACCCCTTTAAAACTAAACATTTTCCAATAAAAATTATTGAAAGTGAATGGTTAAGGTTCCCATTAGCGGTACAATTTTTAGTGAAAGATCATATTTTCGAATAATATTTTTGAAGATCTAATTGAAAGAAAACAAGCTGGTGGCCCACTCCATCCTGAACAAACACAGTATCAATCATTTCCTTAAAGGGAACCTGAGACGAGAAGGTTCCATACTTACCTGTGGCTTCCTTAAAGGAGTCATCAGGGGAGCGGTAGTTCTGCGGAGGTCGCCCTGACGTCATCGCCGGGGACCGGGACGGAGCTGCGGCGAACGGCTGACTGCAGAGCTGCGGCGAGGGACATGCTGGGAGCTTGGGGCTGGAGGAAGCCCCTGGTAAGTAGCACTTATTTCATTAAGTTTCCCTGATGACTCCTTTAAACCATCCCATCCAAGTGAATGCATCTGTACTCGGCTTTTACCGACATCTGTGCGAACCCTGCGTTCTGATCCCAATTTTCCTTGTCGTTTGAGGCGACCCTGGTACATGTAGCCGGTCGTTTAACCGACGCGTCTAGTGTCCCTCTATTGGGACGAAAAACGCAAGAATCCACTGCAAGCCACCAAAAGCCTGCAAGCCACACTGCCGAGACGCCACCGAGCGAGGCACCGGCCGGACGTCCGTGTCAACCAGCCCTAACACATTTTCAGTAGAGCAATAGATACATAAGGTATATTTGGATGGTGAGGAATGAAATAATTCAGCTTCCAGCGAGTGCTGGAAGCCAAAATTATTGTGTTTCTGACGGCGCCAAAGTTACTCCCTGTGCGCCAAAGTCACCTGCGCTGGATTCACTGTGTTTGCTGCCTCTATATATTTGTTGTACACTACCCCTCCTCTTGTTTCCCCTCCATTCCCTTTAGATTGTAAGCTGGCAAGGGCAGGGCTCTCTCCCCCTTTTTGAAATCATTATACATTTTATTCATCATGTTACTTTTATTACTGTCATTACCAATTCTGTATTTTGTCACTAATTATGTATCTTGTATATTAGTGTACACCATTGTCTGTATTATTATGTACCTGTAATGATCGGTGTTAGTAAGCAGAGAGAATCTGATTATTGGCGATCTGCAGTATCACCAACAATGCAGATATCACCTGATTATTGATGATCTGCAGAATCACCGATAATGCAAGTGTAACTAACCTCTGGATACTGAAGCAGAAATAATAACAATCAACATGTACAATATACAAGACTGTGGAAATATCCACCACACGGTGATTCCTCAGAGGTGTGGTTACCTCTGAATGGGAACCCCGTGTGTGAGATCCTCGGCCCAGGTGAAGATTGGGATCTCAGCACCTGGCAGTAATTGTCTGCTAGGGCAGGCGTCTCGGAGAGGCAAGTCTCAGAGAAATCCCACCAGTGGGAGACGTTCCACTGGGGAAAAGAGAAAGGTCAGACAGGCAGAGGTTCGGCAACAAAGAGACGGCAGCAGTACAAGAACAGAAGGCTGATTCAGAGTCCGTTAAACAGGCAGATCTCCCACATCTCATGCTGGCTGGAAGATCAATAACATAAGAGACATCATTGATCCTCTTGACCACCGGATAAGGCCCTATGAATCTGGGACCCAATTTGGTGGAGGGTTGTCTGAGTGTCAAATGTCTGGTTGACACCCACACCTTGTCTCCTAGAGTAAAGTGCCACTCGACAGAGCGTCTCTTGTCGGCCTGTCTTTTTTGTCTCTGAAAGGCCACTCCCAAATTCTTCTTCACTTGTCCCCAAAGTTCCCTTAAGGTCCTCTGCCAATCCTCCAGGGCCGGGAAGGGAGAGGAACACACCGGAAATGGGGAAAACTTAGGGAATTTTCCTGATACAACCTGAAAAGGGGACAACCCTGTTGACGAATTTTTCAGGTTGTTGTGTGCAAACTCCGCGAAAGGTAAAAACCTAACCCATTCGGTTTGTGCATCCACTACATAGCATCTTAGGAACTGCTCCAGAGCTTGATTAACCCTCTCGGTCTGCCCGTTGATTTGTGGGTGATACCCTGATGAAAAAGACAGGTTCATCCCCAACGTATGGCAAAAGGCCCTCCAAAATTTCGATACAAATTGGACTCCTCTATCTGAAACCACATCGTCCGGGATACCATGTAACCGGAAGATATGTTGTATGAAGAGGTCGGCCAATTCCTGGGCTGAGGGAAATCCTTTAAGTGGAACAAAGTGTGCCATTTTACTGAATCTGTCTACGATTACCCAAATGACTGTCATGCCCTCGGACCTGGGGAGCTCACCAATGAAGTCCATGGACAGATGGGTCCACGGTTCATTTGGCACTGGCAAAGATTGTAGGGTGTCCACCGGAGCCAGGCGGGAAGGTTTACTCCTGGCACAGACAACACACTCCCTCACAAATTCCTTACAATTTGAGGCCAATGAAGGCCACCACACACACCTAGTGAGCAGATCCAGAGTGCGAGCGACCCCAGGATGACCTGCGTTCTTATGGGTATGGAATAACTGCATGATTTGTAATCGGAAAGGAAGTGGCACGAAGAGAACCCCTTCTGGTTTCCCTTCCAGGGTATCTAACTGGTAAGTAGCTAGTGTAGCTGCCCAATCCTCCCAGGTGTCAACGGCAGCTAACACCACCTTGGAGGGTAAGATACCCTCAGGAAATGTTGTTGTCTCAGGCTCGAAACATCTAGAAAGAGCATCTGCCTTGACGTTTTTAGAACCTGGAGTGTACGTGATCACGAATCTGAAGCGAGAAAAGAACAAGGACCAACGGGCCTGTCTGGGGGTAAGTCTCTTTGCCCCCTCAATGTACTCGAGGTTCTTATGGTCAGTATACACAACAATACCCTCAGGAAATGTTGAGGAAACAAGGAGCTCCCTGTTACCTACATCGTAGTTTCTTTCAGCAGGGGAAAATCTACGTGAGAAGTAGGCACAGGGATGGGTCTTGCCCTGTAAACCAGAATGTTGAGACAGGACAGCCCCCACCCCAATTTCCGAGGCATCCACCTCCACTATGAAGGGAAGGGTGACATCAAGATGTCTTAATATAGGTGCAGAGCAAAACAATTTCTTTAGGATGTCGAAGGCTGACTGAGCCTCCGGTGACCAATGGTATGGGTCAGCCCCTTTTTTGGTAAGATTAGTCAAAGGTGCTATTACCGAAGAGAATCCCTTGATAAATCTCCGGTAGTAGTTGGCAAAACCAAGGAATCTCTGAAGTGCCTTCAAACCTACCGGTTGTGGCCACTCTAAGACAGCCGTAACCTTTTCTGGATCCATAGAGAGACCCGAAGTAGAAATGATATACCCCAGAAAAGGAATCTGAGTGACCTCAAAGAGGCACTTCTCTAGTTTTGCATACAGTGAGTTCTGTCTCAACTTCTTCAACACATACGTAACATGTTTAAGATGCTCTTCAAGGTTTGGAGAGAAGATCAGTATGTCATCAAGGTATACTGTAATGATCGCTGCTGCAGCAGCTATTACTGGAAGTATTAGTGCTGCAGCTCAGGCAGTTCTGATCTATTTCCATGCAAGTTGCATAGCTTTGTCTGTCTTTCCCTGCTGTCAGCTTGTGACTGATTATCATTCACCTGTGTGGGAATCTGCATGTCTGCTCCCATTGGATGACCTCAGTATAAAGATCTGCTTCCTGCAGGGTTTCCTTGGGTTTTCATAGCTTCAGCTTAAGCCTGCCTTGCTGTCGCTTTAGCCCCCGATCGTGTTTCTTGTTAAAGATACTTTGCTGGTCTTTGCATCATATATTGGTTCATTGCCAATATATATGCATACCAGCACGTTTATTATTTTCCTTGTATTTGTGTTACGTTGATATATCAGTGTTGCTGATATATACGTACACGAACTGTTTATTTCCTGTGTTCAGTTAGTCAGTTTTCCAGCACGTTTTGGTAGTTTGCGCGTACCGTGAACACCCGTGCTGAGCTAGTTATCCTGTTCCTGGTCCTGTTTGTGGATTGCGTTCATCTCTGCGAAGAGATAACGAATCCTTCTGAATCCTGTTTTGTTACTGTTTGTGGATTGCGTTCATCTCTGCGAAGAGATAACGAATCCTTCTGAATCCTGTTCTGTTACCGTTTGTGGATTGCGTTCATCTCTGCGAAGAGATAGCGAATCCTTCTGAGTCCTGTTCCCTGTGTTACTCCATTCCTAGTCAGCGTTCCTGCTTATGTCATATATCGGTTCATTGCCGATATATACATATGTTAGTCAGACGTAACAAATAGTTTCATTGATAGCTGTAATTGTAATACGCTAGGAAAACATACTTATTGTATATTTATCTGTGTTACGTTCTTCTATCTCAATCCTGCTATTTTCTGACTATCCTGTCCTGTCTTTGTGAGGCACGCCATCGCCGCATCGCATTGGCTGCCTCATTCCAGTCTGTCTGGTTTTGGACGCTTGCTGTCGCTAAGTAGCCGCTAGCTAGCAAGCGTTCATTCTGACTACCTGTCCTGATCTCCTCAGTTCTGATTTGTGCGCTCAGCGCTACTTTGCGCTGAGACGTTATATTGAAAGCATTGTTTGTGGCTGTCAGATCTGCACCAGCTCTGTGCGCCACAATCTCCTATTGGAGTCAGTCCTCCCCTCCACTATACTAGGGATAGCCTGTTTCCTGGTGCTGGTGTGTGTACCTCCTCCACGCCAGCTCATGCGTTGCATGCTGACTGTGGAGAATACACCACCAAGCCTTACATTATGAAAACCCCATTACCAATCCCCATTGTGGGGGGGATTCCCAGAAAGTATGACACTGTTAATTATGGTTCCTGTTCCTTTAAGAAATTTGAAAAACTTAGCTCTGAAACAGAAAATGAGTTTTTCTCTGAATGTGCCAGGTTCCTGACCAATCCTGATCTCCAAGCGACTCCTGTTTCAACCTGGGCACTCCAACTAAGTTATATTTTGTTTAAAGGGGAATTATTCCAGTGGGCATTTGATGTTCTCAATCATTCCGATTTGAAAGAGAGACCACTGGAATTTCTAGCGTTTGTGATCCATAACTGGTTGCGCATAGATCCATTGCCTTTTCCTCTTAATGAACTCCTGGCAGCAGGCCAATCAGCTACTCCTTCAATTGCTTGCAAAAATGTTCAGCAAGCAGAAAGTGTTACTGATAATTTTCCTGCAGCCTTGAATAAATCACCAAGAACAGCAGGGAAAACAGCAGGGTCTAAGGCCAAACGCAAACGTTCTAAGAAACGTGTCCGATCTGCAGAGTCGTTATCCTTAGCGACTGAGACCTATAATGAGATTCTGCCATTAACAGATAATGAAATGCAATTGTCTTTCAGGGGAGTTAAATGGACTTATGAAACTACTAATGAACTTTCCTCCCTGGCTAGGGAAAATAAAGATTTTTGTTTAAAAGAATTATCTGAGTATGATTATGAGGAGATATTACAGAGTATTGAACAAATCAACTTATTTGTGAACCAAGGGAAGTTTGCATACACTACAGTTCAACACTTGCTACAGGTATTGGAAATTCTTAAGAATAAGGAATCTGCCAATCACCTGCTAATTAACCCTATACATGTGCCTGCCACAATCATATCTGCAGACTGTGATCAGCCTAAATGTTTCGCTGTTAAGTATGCATGGGATCCTCCATTCGAGAGGGGAGAGATGGAAGCCCTGGTCTGTGAATGGAAGAATGATTCAAGTTCATTTTGTCAATTTTACAGTGCAAAAAGTGAAATGGTATTGAACGCATGCATTAAGTCAGCCTATAACCTAATAGAGGCTGGTGTGTGTAGGTATGACCGTGTGGCTCCCTTGATTGATGTGTGGGAACTGATTTTGGATGATTTTTATGTGACTCCGAATTCGCAAATTTGGCGTTCTGACCCGCCTGCTTCAGCACCTTTGGCTGATTCAGCAGGTGATTCGGAGCTCTTTTTGTGTGAAATTGAAGTTCCTGCAATTCCACCCTGTACCAGGGATAACTCAGTGTTACTTCCCAGTAAAACAGAAGCCACTGATACATTCTTAACCTTGCCCTGCGCAAATTTCTCAGCAGAGAATCCAGAGGTCCTGCTGACTTCCGAGTCCAGTCTAGCCAGTACTCATGACTCTTTGTTTAGTGAAACAGACACCAGAAAAATCTTGCCTGTCTCTGCAAACACTTCTGCAGAAATTACCTGTGTTAATAAAGTTCAACTCCTGTCTGATCCAGCAGATGCCAGTAGGTGCACTGCATCAGTTTCCGAGTCCCAGCAATCCTGTCTAGTAAACTCAGAACCCCAGCATCTGAATTTTCCAATTTTACAAATGAATGGTGATTCAGATGCGCAAACATTGTGTCTTGATCTTCCTGTTTCTACACCTCGCTCTAGTTTCGTGAATAGCTCAGAGCATCTGCTATGTGAACCTGAAATCGCAGAATTATTACCTTGTTCAGAAAATTTTCCAATAAATTTGCCCTGTACCATGAATTGTGCAGTAGATCTCTCCAATGAAACTCAGGTCACAGAATCATTATGCTGTCCAGCAGGTGCTTCCATGGTTTTGCCCAGCAATATGGACTGTTCAGTGATCCTGTCCAGTGAAGCTGTGGTCGCAGAGTCTTATGCTTCACCCAGTACTTTGGATACTTTAAACCCTCTAGCAGAGGAGGCTGAAGCACTGCTTACCTCAGTTGGTGTTGCAGTAATATTCACTTGTCTAGCAGCTGTTTTGGAATTAAAGTCTGCTCTAATAAAACTTGATGAATTTCTGCCCAGCAAAGCAGAAGCCATTGAAATATTGTCCTCGTCAGCAAGTGTGTCAGATTCCTTGCCCTGTACACAGTCTGATTTAACCAATGTTGAGTCCCTCTCCAGTGTTGTAACAGCCGAGGAACTCCAGCCCTGTCCTCTGAATGTTTCAGAAGTCTTGCCCTGTAACATGGATAATTCTGATTCTCTGGTCAAAATAATAGAAATCTCAGAATTTCAGTCCGGTCTGATGAGTGTTCCTGAAACCCAGCCCTGTATCCTGAAAGATTCTGGTTCTCTGGCCGCTGTGGCAGAGATTCCAGAGTCCCCTTCCTGTCCAGGCAATTCCTCAGTTTTGCCTAGTCCAGTGGGGGCTGCTGCAATGCTGACTTGTTCTGCAGCGCCTCATGAGCTCCAATCCAGTGTATTAAATGAGTCTCTGTCCAGTCCAGAGGTAGTTGTGGAGTCCCTGTCTGGTTCAGTGCATACATCAGAAGATTTGTCCTGTCTTGTTAGTGCCCCTGAATCTGATTTGTTACTGACTTTGCTGGAATCAGCGACATCTAAGTCTGATCCAGCATTCTCGTGTAAAAGTCCAGTAGTTGCGAAGTTTAGTCATGATGATTTTTTTTGGGCCAGTCCTGGTTTTGGTCCTGTCTTGGCTGACCCTGAGGCTCACAGTTCCTTGACATGCCCAGAGGTTTCTCTTGTGCCGGTGTGCCCAGATGTTCTTTGTGTGCCAGAATGCCCAAGTGTGTCTAAGGTGTTAGCGTGCTCTGATGCTTCCTTAGTGGGAACACGTTCTGATATTGCCAGTCTGCCTGCATGCCCAGAGATGGTTCTGGTCCCTGAAAGCCCTGATATTGATGTTTGTCCTTGTGGCCCTGACTCGGGAATTGCCCTAGGTTCCATAGGGGTTCTTGATAGTTCTCCATGTGAGCCTAAGGGGCATTCTGACCTATGGGGATCTCTTTGGAGCTTCAAGGTGTTCTGGGAGGTCTCTGAGAAAACTTGTCCTGGTGCCTTGGACTGGTTCAACAGTGGGTTTTGTGTTGGTAAAGACAGTACCGGTGGGCATTGCAAAGGCTTTGGCGTTTCTGAACTGTTCCTGGAAGGCGGTGGGTATCGCTCAGGGAGTTTCGGAGGGCTTTCTTCTGGAAATCATGGTTCTGATGGGTGTCACACTGGGGCTTGTAGTACTGATGGGCATGGTTCTGTAGGTTCTGGTTCTGATGGGTCCAGTCTTGTGGGGACTGATTCTGGAATTCGGTCTTGCCGGGCTGTCCCGGTCATCATGAATTATCAGTCAGACTGTTTTGTTGGAAATTTCAGTTTTGAAAAGCGTCTGGAATCCACTTTTAAAGGCGGGGGTACTGTAATGATCGCTGCTGCAGCAGCTATTACTGGAAGTATTAGTGCTGCAGCTCAGGCAGTTCTGATCTATTTCCATGCAAGTTGCATAGCTTTGTCTGTCTTTCCCTGCTGTCAGCTTGTGACTGATTATCATTCACCTGTGTGGGAATCTGCATGTCTGCTCCCATTGGATGACCTCAGTATAAAGATCTGCTTCCTGCAGGGTTTCCTTGGGTTTTCATAGCTTCAGCTTAAGCCTGCCTTGCTGTCGCTTTAGCCCCCGATCGTGTTTCTTGTTAAAGATACTTTGCTGGTCTTTGCATCATATATTGGTTCATTGCCAATATATATGCATACCAGCACGTTTATTATTTTCCTTGTATTTGTGTTACGTTGATATATCAGTGTTGCTGATATATACGTACACGAACTGTTTATTTCCTGTGTTCAGTTAGTCAGTTTTCCAGCACGTTTTGGTAGTTTGCGCGTACCGTGACCACCCGTGCTGAGGTAGTTACCCTGCTCCTGGTTCTGTTTGTGGATTGCGTTCATCTCTGCGAAGAGATAACGAATCCTTCTGAATCCTGTTTTGTTACTGTTTGTGGATTGCGTTCATCTCTGCGAAGAGATAACGAATCCTTCTGAATCCTGTTCTGTTACCGTTTGTGGATTGCGTTCATCTCTGCGAAGAGATAGCGAATCCTTCTGAGTCCTGTTCCCTGTGTTACTCCATTCCTAGTCAGCGTTCCTGCTTATGTCATATATCGGTTCATTGCCGATATATACATATGTTAGTCAGACGTAACAAATAGTTTCATTGATAGCTGTAATTGTAATACGCTAGGAAAACATACTTATTGTATATTTATCTGTGTTACGTTCTTCTATCTCAATCCTGCTATTTTCTGACTATCCTGTCCTGTCTTTGTGAGGCACGCCATCGCCGCATCGCATTGGCTGCCTCATTCCAGTCTGTCTGGTTTTGGACGCTTGCTGTCGCTAAGTAGCCGCTAGCTAGCAAGCGTTCATTCTGACTACCTGTCCTGATCTCCTCAGTTCTGATTTGTGCGCTCAGCGCTACTTTGCGCTGAGACGTTATATCGAAAGCATTGTTTGTGGCTGTCAGATCTGCACCAGCTCTGTGCGCCACAATCTCCTATTGGAGTCAGTCCTCCCCTCCACTATACTAGGGATAGCCTGTTTCCTGGTGCTGGTGTGTGTACCTCCTCCACGCCAGCTCATGCGTTGCATGCTGACTGTGGAGAATACACCACCAAGCCTTACATATACCAAGACAAACCTCCCCAACACCTCCCTGAATACCTCGTTTATTAAAGGGAAGGTTCAGGGAGGGTGGGTAAAAAATAAAAATCAATTTCCACTTACCTCGGGCTTCCTCCAGCCCGTGGCAGGCAGGAGGTGCCCTCGCCGCCGCTCCGCAGGCTCCCGGTGGTCTCCGGTGGCCGACCCGACCTGGCCAGGCCGGCTGCCAGGTCGGGCTCTTCTGCGTGGGACGCAGAAGTTCCGGGCCTTGGAGCGCAGAAGAGCCCGACCTGGCAGCCGGCCTGGCCAGGTCGGGTCGGCCACCGGAGACCACCGGGAGCCTGTGGAGCGGCGGCGAGGGCACCTCCTGCCTGCCACGGGCTGGAGGAAGCCCCAGGTAAGTGGAAATTGATTTTTATTTTTTACCCACCCTCCCTGAACCTTCCCTTTAACTCTTGGAAGACGGCCGGGGCATTACATAACCCGAAGGGCATAACGAGGTATTCGTAATGCCCGTCGGGCGTATTTAAGGCCGTCTTCCACTCATCACGTCGCCATCCCTGATGCGCACCAGGTTGTATGCCCCACGTAAGTCTAGTTTTGAAAAGATACTGGCATTGGTAATCTGGGCAAAGAGATTGTCTATTAAAGGCAACGGATAGCGATTCTTGATGGTGATCTTGTTTAGACCTCGGTAGTCAATGCAAGGTCTAAGACCACCATCTTTTTTTTGGACGAAGAAAAAACCTGCCCCGGCCGGTGACTGGGAAGGGCGGATGAATCCTTTTGCCAGGTTGTCCTTAATGTATTCCTGCATTGCCAGTTTTTCTGGTCCTGACAAATTATAGAGATGACCTCTCGGGGGCATACAACCAGATCTTAAGTCGATAGGGCAGTCAAAACTCCGATGTGGTGGGAGTTTATCGGCGGACCTGGGACGGAACACATCCGCAAACTCAGAGTATTGCACTGGTACCCCTTTAACCTCTATCTTGGCAGCACAACAGGCAATTTTCCCCAAACAATGATTGTGGCAGTAAGGTGACCAACTGAGTAGCTGACCTGATGCCCAGTCTATCTGTGGGGAGTGGAGCTGTAACCAGGGCATACCGAGGATTACGGTGGAGGTTGCCATGCGCAAAACAAGAAACTGTAAACTCTCTTTGTGTAAAACCCCTATTGTGCATGATAACCTGGGTGTCTGAGAGAGAGGTTGTCTGCACTGTAAAGGAGAATCATCCACTGCGGTAACGACTACTTGTCGGTCTAAATGTTGTAAAGGAACACCCAGCCCCTTCACAAACTCGTAGTCTATAAAATTAGCCGCAGACCCAGAATCTATGAAAGCCTCAGTGTAAACAGTCAAATTCCCCCAAGAAATGGAACACGGGAGAAGTAACCGATTATTCTGATTGAGAAGTAAGCTCTGTGCGTCTAGGGTATTACCTCTAACTACACCTAGACAGCAGCGTTTCCTGATTTCTTGGGGCAATTTTGAGCAATATGACCCTGCTCTGCGCAATATAAACAAAGATTTTCTGCCCTTCTGCGCTCTTTCTCGGCCCGAGTCAACCGAGAATGTCCGATTTGCATCAGCTCGTCAGTAGGAGGGGTAGGTGACGAGGATGCAAAAGAGAGAGCTCTTACTGCATTCTTGCCCCTCGACTGACGCTGATAGCGTAACCTGCGGTCCGCTCATATCGCCAAGGAAATGGCGTCGTCAACGGACTTTGGTTCAGGGTGCCCTAGCATTAGTTCAGAGACCGCGTCTGACAGGCCTGAGAGGAAGCAGTCTAATAAGGCGTAAGACCCCCACCTAGATGACACAGCCCACTTTCGGAACTCTGCCGCATAAACCTCAACCGTGTCTCGACCCTGCCTGAGAGTTTTGAGCTTCCTCTCGGCAGTGATTGAAGCATCCGGATCATCATAAATTGCATGGCTCCCAACTGTCCCTTTTTTGGAGGGACAGTCCCTTTTTGGGAGCCCTGTCCCTCTGTCCCTCTTTCACCCTCATTTGTCCCTCTTTCAGGACTTTGTCCCTCTTTCTATGTAAATATATATATTTCTATACTAAAAATGTGTTTGATTGACTCTAAACTTTATTCCCGACCTTTAAATTGATAGAATACTAATATTAAAATGTTACTATGAAGTAAAATGAACCAGGATAGAAAGGAGCAATGTGGTTTGAATTAGAAAACAACATATTTTTCTTATGGAATCTTTATGGTATGCATGACTAGAGGCGTAGTGAGGGTGTGGCCAGGGTTGTGGCAGGGGCGTGGCTTAAGTGTCCCTTTTTCTCATCTCAAAAAGTTGGGAGGTATGAAATTATAGCCATTGCTTTGAAAAATTCCTCCACTGACGTCAGTGCTGTATCCTCGGGTGCAAGACCATATGCCCAGGTTTGTGAGTCCCCGGACAATAAGGTCCTAATAAAGGTTACCCTTTGCTGCTCAGAACCTGACTGAGTAGGCCGTAACTCAAAATAAGATAAAACTCGGTTGCGGAAGTTCTGGAAATCAGATCTTTGCCCTGAAAACTTTTCGGGCACTGGCATACGGAGATCTGTGACCGGAGGGGATTTCACTGTGGCCACAGTCGTCTGCAAGACCCGTACAGACCCAGCCAATTGGTTGATCTGAGTCTGTTGCGAATTAACCACCTCAATGAGATTATTAAGTGAGGTAGTTAGAGTCTCGATCTGACTGCGTAATGTATCCATTCTAGTGGTCTGCTGTTCTGTAATGATCGGTGTTAGTAAGCAGAGAGTATCTGATTATTGGCGATCTGCAATATCACCAACAATGCAGATATCACCTGATTATTGATGATCTGCAGAATCACTGATAATGCAAGTGTAACTAACCTCTGGATACTGTAGCAGAAGGAATAACAATCAACATATGCAATATACAAGACTGTGGAAATATCCACCACACTGCGATTCCTCAGAGGTGTGGTTACCTCTGAATGGGAACCCCGTGTGTGAGATCCTCGGCCCAGGTGAAGATTGGGATCTCAGCACCTGGCAGTAATCGTCTGCTAGGGCAGGCGTCTCGGAGAGGCAAGCCTCAGAGAAATCCCACCAGTGGGCAGTGGCGGCGCCATGCTGGGGCTTACCCAGGCTTAAGCCCCAGCTGGCAGCTCATTAGCCCCCCTCAAAGCCCCCCCGCCGCCGCCGGCTGTGTCCGACCCGACCTGGCTCAGCTGCACTGCAGTGAGCGAGGGCTGCCTGAAGTCTGGGAGGAGGGCGACTGGGCAAGAGCTTGGGCTGGCACCCACCCCAGCAGCGATCCCACGGACCCACCCACCCTGGCTGGCCGGCCGGCCGGCCGACATCTGTCCTGGGCCGGGCCGGGCGCAGGCTCAGCTGAGTGAGTCATGCAGAGCGCGGCCCGCCCCAGGGGTAACGTCGTGGTGGGTGGCAACTCGCCGGCGCCGTGTAGTATAGCGGCGCCGCGTTATAAAAGTGTCTGCGTCACAGACAGACTCTCTCTGCGGGGTGGCCGGGCTAGTCACGCTGCCTGTCACTGTGTGTCACACTGACACAGACACGCCACCGACACACGGACAGGACAGCGGCAGCGGGGCTGGACTCTCTGGACCCTCTGGACCTCACCTGGCTGACACACTGACACAGCCAGGCTAGCCAGGCAGCAGCCAGCAGGAGCAGGAGGACTCGGAACTCCGCGACAACTCCAGGTGGGTGCGGTGGGCGGTGGCTCCTCTCCCAGAGTCCCAGTCAACTGCCAAATTGTCTCTTTCTGCCGCAGCCCCCCCAGGCCTCCTGAGCCTAGCACCAGCAGCACCACCACCAACAACCCCCAGGCCCCAGGCCTGACTCTGGGGCCCCAGTCCACCAGCCAGGCCTGAGCTGCCCTTGGGCCCCCCATCCCACCACCACCAGCCAGGCCTGAGGTGCCCTGGGCCCCCCATCCCACCACCACCAGCCAGGCCTGAGGCCTTCCCACCAGGCCTGAGCTGCCCTGGTACCCCCATCCCACCACCACCAGCCAGGCCTGAGGTGCCCTGGGCCCCCCATCCCACCACCACCAACCAGGCCTGAGGCCTTCCCACCAGGCCTGAGCTGCCCTGGGCCCCCCATCCCACCACCACCAGCCAGGCCTGAGGTGCCCTGGGCCCCCCATCCCACCACCACCAGCCAGGCCTGAGGCCTTCCCGCCAGGCCTGAGCTGCCCTGGGCCCCCCATCCCACCACCACCAGCCAGGCCTGAGGTGCCCTGGGCCCCCCATCCCACCACCACCAGCCAGGCCTGAGGCCTTCCCACCAGGCCTGAGCTGCCCTGGGACCCCAATCCCACCACCACCAGCCAGGCCTGAGCTGCCCTGGCCCCCCCATCCCACCAGCCAGGCCTGAGGCCTTCCCGCCAGGCCTGAGCTGCCCTGGGGCCCCCAGCCCACCATCACTAGCCTGACTACATATACTGGGGACACTGGCTGTCTGTCATTATGTGCATTAACTGGTGAAACGCTGTCTCTCATTACATGCATTTACTAGGGAAACGCTGTCTGTCATTATGTGCATTAACTGGTGAAAAGCTGTCTCTTATGTGCATTTAATGGGGAAACTCTGTCTGTCATTACGTACATTAACTGGCGAAAAGCTGTCTCTTTATGTGCATTTACTGCAGAAACGCTGTCTGTCATTACGTGCATTTACTGGTGAAAAGCTCTCTTATGTGCATTTAATGGGGAAACGCTGTCTGTTATTACGTGCATTTACTGGTGAAAAGCTGTCTGTCATTACGTGCGTTAGCTGGTGTAAAGCTGTCTCTTATGTGCATTTACTGGTGAAAAGCTGTCTCTTATGGGCATTAACTGGTGAAAGGCTGTCTGTCATTATGTGCATTAACTGGTGAAAAGCTGTCTCTTATGTGCATTTACTGGGGAAATGCTGTCTGTCATTATGTGCATTAACTGGTGAAAAGCTGTCCCTTATGTGCATTTACTGGGGAAACGCAGTCTATCATTATGTGCATTAACTGGTGAAAAGCTGTCCCTTATGTGCATTTACTGCGGAAACGCAGTCTATCATTATGTGAATTAACTGGTGAAAAGCTGTCTCTTATGTGCATTTAATGGGGAAACGCTGTCTGTCATTATGTGCGTTTACTTCATTTTTTTTTCCATGTAACTACGTTAGCTGGTACAACTACATTACAGTTAGCCCCGCCCACATGACATCATGACCACGCCCAATTTCCCCCCCCCCCCCCAAGCCCGGCCTGCCAGCCCTCGTGCCCCCTTTGAGCCCCCCCCAAAAATCTAAAGCTGGAGCCGCCACTGCCAGTGGGAGACGTTCCACTGGGGAAAAGAGAAAGGTCAGACAGGCAGAGGTTCGGCAACAGAGAGACGGTAGCAGTACAAGAACAGAAGGCTGATTCAGAGTCCGTTAAACAGGCAGGGTCGGCAACTAAGAATCAGATAGGCAAAGGTACAAAATCGAGAAGAGGAGAGAGTAGTCAGGGATAGCCAGAGTCAAAACACAGATAAATATGCAATACAATCCTAGACTGAGGTGTGATGTCCTTGATATCAACACTAGGGAACTGAGCTAAGGTCTGAGCGTTTACACCTAAGTATTCACGACAGCAGACAGTGAGCAAATTACATCTGTGGGCTTAAATGCTGAAGCCCAGTTCCACCAGCCCGCCCAGGGGGCTGGAGCTCAAGACAGCATGTGATTGGCTGGCTAAGGTCAGCTGATCGCCGGATCAGCTGACCTGTCTCCTCAGGGAATAAAGATCCTGCCGCCTCGCGCGTGTGCGCATGACCCTCTGCCTCTGGATCACTGAGAGGCCAGGTCCCTGGTCAGCGCACGCCCGCACGCGGAAGCCCGCCGGCTGAGCAGTGGGACCCGCCGCCATCCTGTCAGCAGTGGCCGCGCCCGCCCTGCTCTGCGCCGGCGGCTCTGTGGTCATTTCGGAAACCGCCGGCTGGGATGCGGAGGCCGCCGCCACGCTGCCATGCGCGGCGGTGGCTCCGCTATTGCTTACAGTACCCCATGTTTGTTTCTTACTTTGTATGGCGCCACGGAATATGTTGGCGCTTTATAAATCAATAATAATAATAGTTACATAGATCCATACTTCCCAAGTTTTTGAGATGAGAAAGAGGGACACTTAAGCCACACCCCTGATCACGCCCCCATCACACCTCTAGTCACACATACCATAAAAATTTCATAAGAAAAATATGTTGTTTTATAATTCAAACCACACTGGTCCTTTCTATCCTGGTTCATTTTCCTTCATATTAACATTTTAAAATTAGTAATATTTCAATTTAAAGGATGGGAATAAAGTTTAGAGCCAAACACATTTTTTAGTAGATAAATATATATATTTAGCTAGAAAGAGGGGCAAAGTCCTGAAAGAGGGACAAATGAGGAGGAAAGAGGGACAGGGCTCCCAAAGAGGGACAGTTGGGCGCTCTGGATCTGTACATCAGTCCTGAAATAGGCATAGTCCCCAACCGTCCCGTTTTCGTCGGGACTGGCACGATTTGGGAGGGCTCTCCCACTATCCCGCTATGACCCCCCAGTGTCCCGGCTGGCTGGGGGGTCAGACGCAGGGGCGGACTGTTTGCGCAGGAAGGAAGGCAGCCAGTGAAAGGGAGCTGGTGGCAAAGCGGCGGAGAAGGGGGGAAGTCTCCCCCCCCCCCCTTCCCTCACCTTGGTGCTCCCTTTCCTGGCTCTCCCTTCCGGATTAATGTGTCTCTCTCCAATGGCGCAGAGGCTGACAGCGGGTGGGGAGGACTTACCGCTGTTACGCAGCCGCTGGAGAGAGCTGTGATCTGTGCGCCGCAAGTCTGGTCTACTCAAGACTAGTGGCGCACAGATCACAGCTCCCTCTGCCGGCTGGAAGGACATCGGTAAGTCCTCTCCGCCCGCTGTCACTCTGCCGCTGAGCCATCGGAGGAGACACATTGATCCGGAATGGAGAGCCAGGAAAGGGAGCACCAAGGTGAGGGAAGGGGGGGGGGGTGGAGAGAGACTTCCCCCCTTCTCCGCCACTTTGCCACCAGCTCCCTTTCACTGGCTGCCTCCCTTCCTGGGGGCACCTATACACCTGGCCATACTGGGGGCACCTATACACCTGGCTATATATACTGGGGGCACCTATACACCTGGCTACATATACTGGGGAGACCTATACACCTGGCTGCATATACTGGGGAGACCTATACACCTGGCTGCGTATACTGGGGGCAGCTATACACCTGGCTGCATATACTGGGGGCACCTATACACCTGGCTGCATATACTGGGGAGACCTATACACCTAGCTGCATATACTGGGGAGACCTATACACCTGGCTGCATATACTGGGGAGACCTATACACCTAGCTACATATACTGGGGGGACCTATACACCTGGCTGCATATACTGGGGAGACCTATACGCCTGGCTGCATATACTGGGGAGACCTATACACCTGGCTGCATATACTGGAGACACCTATACACCTGGCTGCATATACTGGGGGCACCTATACACCTGGCTGCTTATACTGTGGAGACCTATACACCTGGCTGCATATACTGGGGAGACCTATACACCTGGCTGCAAATACTGGGGACACCTATACACCTGGCTGCATATACTGGGGAGACCTATACACCTGGCTACATATACTGGGGAGACCTATACACCTGGCTGCATATACTGGGGAGACATATACACCTGGTTGCGTATACTGGGGGCAGTTATACACCTGGCTGCATATACTGGGGGCACCTATACACCTGGCTGCATATACTGGGGGCACCTATACACCTGGCTGCATATACTGGGGAGACCTATACACCTAGCTGCATATACTGGGGAGACCTATAAACCTAGCTACATATACTGGGGGGACCTATACACCTGGCTGCATATACTGGAGAGACCTATACGCCTGGCTGCATATACTGGGGAGACCTATACGCCTGGCTGCATATACTGGGGGCACCTATACACCTGGCTGCATATACTGGGGAGACCTATACACCTGGCTGCATATACTGGGGGCACCTATACACCTGGCTGCATATACTGGGGAGACCTATACACCTGGCTGCATATACTGGGGGCACCTATACACCTGGCTGCTTATACTGTGGAGACCTATACACCTGGCTGCATATACTGGGGAGACCTATACACCTGGCTGCATATACTGGGGACACCTATACACCTGGCTGCATATACTGGGGAGACCTATACACCTGGCTACATATACTGGGGACACCTATACACCTGGCTATACTGGGGGCACCTATACACCTAGCTACATATACTGGGGAGACCTATACACCTGGCTGCATATACTGGGGAGACCTATACACCTAGCTACATATACTGGGGACACCTATACACCTGGCTGCATATACTGGGGAGACCTATACACCTAGCTACATATACTGGGGGCACCTATACACCTGGCTGCATATACTGCGGAGACCTATACACCTGGCTGCATATCTGGGGAGACCTATACACCTGGCTGCATATACTGGGGAGATACTTTAAATTGATATATTACTAATTTTAAAATGTTAATATGAAGGAGAATGAACCAGGATAGAAAGGACCAGTGTGGTTTGAATTATAAAACCACATATTTTTCTTAGGAAATCTTTATGGTATGCGTGACTAGGTGTGTGACGGGGCGTGATAAGGGGTGTGGCAGGGGCGTGGCTTAAGTGTCCCTCTTTCTCATCTCAAAATGTTGGGAGGTATGAATAGGGACAGATAAGGAAGACAGGGAGGGATTTGTGCAGGACTGAACTGTATGTGCAGCTGTGGGCCTCCCTCATCCAGGTACACATGATTATATATACACTGTATACTCCTCCAGTGACACAGGCAGGAAACACGCCCAGTGACCTCCAGCTGCTGTCAGTGTCAGGGACAGGGTTGGTAAGGACCACGTGACTGGCCTCGGCAAGATGGCGGCGGGGAGGAGACAGAGGCGCAGAGCGGGCTGTACCTCTAGCGCTGAAGCTCCTCCCCCGTGACATCACCGCACCCGCAGTTCACTCCTGAAGGCGGCCTATCCGCGGCGAGGGGGCGTGTCCGAGGCTGAAGGGCGTGTGGAGCTCCAGCGGCTGCTTCCTGCGCTTTGCGGTTCCCGAGATTCGCTGCTGGGAGAGCGGATGGGGGCCCGGGAGGAGGAGGAGCATGACTGGCACTGACCATCCGGACTGGACTAAAGGTGAGGAGGGCGGGGCCAGGATACCAGGCTGTGCTACAGGGGGACACGTGCTGGGGGTGACTATAGGGGAGGGGACACATGTCAGTATAGGGGGTACATAGTGTCTGTGTGCTGGGGGTGACTATAGGGGAGACACAGCCCGGATATTATTATTATTATGTATTTATATAGCACTGACATCTTCTGCAGCACATTACAGAGTACATAGTCATGTCACTGACTGTCCTTGGAGGAGCTTACAATCTAATCCTACCATAGTCATAGTCTAATGTCCTACCATATTATTATTATGTATTTATATAGCACTGACATCTTCTGCAGCACATTACAGAGTACATAGTCATGTCACTGACTGTCCCCAGAGGAGCTCACACTCTAATCCTACCATAGTCATAGTGTAATGTCCTACCATATTATTATTATGTATTTATATAGCACTGACATCTCCTGCAGCACATTACAGAGTGCATAGTCATGTGACTGACTGTCCCTCAGAGGAGCTCACACTCTAATCCTACCATAGTCATAGTCTAATGTCCTACCATATTATTATTATGTATTTATATAGACCTGACATCTTCTGCAGCACATTACAGAGTACATAGTCATGTCACTGACTGTCCTCAGAGGAGCTCACACTCTAATCCTACCATAGCCATAGTCTAATGTCCTACCATATTATTATTATGTATTTATATAGCACTGACATCTTCTGCAGCACATTACAGAGTACATAGTCATGTCACTTACTGTCCTCAGAGGAGCTCACAATCTAATCCCTACCATAGTCATAGTCTAATGTCCTACCATATTATTATTATGTATTTATATAGCACTGACATATCCTGCAGCACATTACAGAGTACATAGTCATGTCACTGACTGTCCCTCAGAGGAGCTCACAATCTAATCCCACCATAGTTATATGTCGTATGTATGTATGTATCGTGTAGTGTATGTGTCCTCGTCTAGGGCCAATTTAGGGGGGAGATGTGTGAGGAAGCCGGAGTGCCTGGAGGAAACCCACACAGACACGGGGAGAACATACAGACTCTGTGCAGATAGTGCCCTGGCTAGGATTTGAACCGTGTACCCAGCGCTGCAAGGCGAGAGCGCTAACCACTACACCACCGTGCTGCCGTAGTAACTTCAGCTCCATCTTCTGACTGCGCTGAAGTTACTCACTGAGCAGCTATGGCCGTAATTCCTATTACGGCCTATGGTGGCGCCGGCTGCGCCCAAATCTCCTGCGCTGGAATAGCAGTATTCGGGTTAAACAACCAGCAAGCAAGAAAATACTTTTGACAGTACTTTTGCACCTACTTTTTGGTACTTTTTCAATGCCCAAATCCTGAAAAGATATTTTAACCTCCCTGGCGGTAACCTAGAGTCCGACTCGGGGTGGCAAGAAGCCGGGAGCGGTAATCCCGAGCCTGACTAGGAGTAGGCGTCGGGAGGTCTATGCAGAGCCTGAAGCGCAGCGGGCATTGCAACGCACCTCTCACGGGATCCAGATGCCGGGAGCCATTCTCCTTCCGGACCACGGAGGTGCTAGATCCCTAGGGTGAGATCACAGTTTGTTGTCCTGACGACACAGTAGTCTTACTACAGAGGTACAGATGGAGAATTGCAGCGCTGTATCCTAGGCAGGTGAGTATGTGCAGGGCTGCTGCAGATCTCTCTATCCCGTGTGATCCCCACCCCAGTTTTAGGGTCTAAAAACATGTGAAAAAATTGCATCACTTTTAGGCCCTAAAATCCGGAAATAATCATAACACCAGGGGGATTAAAGAGAGGATGATAAATTATCTCCTAGAGCATACATGTCAAACTCCGGCCTGTGGGCCCGATCTAGCCCTCAGAGCCATTACATTTGGCCCTCAAGTGGTTTCCTCACTTTGCATTATGTATGGCCCACTCTAGACCACCAGGTAAGCTATATTGCAGGTGAAGCCCTCGATCACCAGGGAAGCCATGTGGGGGAGGTAGGGTGAAAGCACTAAACACTAGGGAACTGTGTAGGGGAGGATGGGGGCCTCAAGACACCAGGGAACTGTATAGGGGAGGGGCCTCTAGTCACCAGGGAACTGTATAGGAGTTGGAGGGGGGCCATTAGACACCTGGGAACTTTATAAGGAAGGAAGGTGGCCAGAAGAGATTGAGGTTGGACCGCAATGGGCAGCACGGTGACGTAGTGTTTAGCGCTCTCACCTTGCAACGCTGGGTCCAAAGTTCGAATCTCAGCCAGGTCAACATCTGCAACCAGTTTGTATGTTCTCCCCGTGTCTGCGTGGGTTTCCTCCGGGCACTCCGATTTCCTCCCAAAAACCTACAGATAAGTTCATTGGCTTCCCCCTAAAATTGGCCCTAGACTATGATACATGCACTACACGATACATACATAGATATATGATATGGTAGGGACTAGATTGTGAGCTCCTCTGAGGGACTGTAAGTGGCAATACAATATACTCTGTACAGCGCTGCGTAATATGTCGGCGCTATATAAATACTTAAAATAAATAAACTAGGTTCTTATGTACAATTTTGGCCCACTTTATATTTGAGTTTGGCACCCCTGTCCTAGAAGAAAACTTAGAAGAAAAACGGATTTGAGGGAAGCGTACTACGATGTAAAGTGTGTAAGTGACATATAGCACGGATGGTATGGAATGTACTGTGATAAGGTAAACATTATTTACATGGCTCCTCCCACTGTTCTGAAGGTATATGTTATGCAATGTAAGTAGTAAAGTTATATAATTTCTCCCTACTAATTACCTTGAGTGTTAAAATAGCTTGTAGTGCAGCCAGCGCATGAGTCGCTGGGCGCTTTCTATCAACAACAAAGGTCCATGATGGGACCGGCAATTGTTTCAGCACCATGCCAGGTCCTCTTCATGAAGACAGGATAACCATAGCCCCTATATACACAGCATTGAGCGCAAACGCACTGAAAATGCTGCATGTCCTGCAATTGCGATAACCTCTAATCGCAATCGCACTAGTGGACTCCCCACAACTCACTTTCATTGGCAAAGCGTTTTTGGGAATCGCCGGCGATCCAAAAATGCTGCCAGAAACGTTCTAGTGAGCCCCAGCCCCAATGGCTAATACACATGTCCAAACAATTCGCCCAACTATTTTCTAAACTTGTCTGTTGGACGATAGTTGGATGTGTGTGTACGGCTGGCAAAAAAAAACAGACGACCAACTGATAGCAGGTTGTTTGCCAGATCCAAGCGGAGGATCAATCTGACCAACTATCATGCAGGTTGGAACATGTGTACAAGTCTTTTGAATAACTTTGTTGTTTTTGAATGCAGGCAGTTTATGCAGTTTGTCTTTTTGGCTTGCATGCATTGTATTTGTTAGCTGGTTGTTTAGTTAGTTGGCGTGTGCGTACTTGTCATGTAAACAGCTTGTTGTGCGGTTGGTTGTACGTTATGTTGGACGTGTGTATGACCCTTCCTACTTTGTGTGCTGGCTTCACTTGAAATGTTTGGATGACTGGACTGGAGATAAGATTCCATTATCCTTTGGCCAAGCACCTTGGTACAGCTCCCAGCCTATCCCTATTGCAATGTTGCTGTGCCTTAGGGCGTGATAGGGAGATGAAGGGGATGAACCCAGGGTTAGTGTAGTGGGGAGAAGAAGCAGCCCTAGAATGCTTTGCGGTATCTGTTATGCGTCCTGCCAGCCTCCTTAGGAGCTTGGGAATAACAGCCTTGCTGTTCAGCAAACATCAAAGTAAGAGAGATTTTTAACTTCACTATTGCCTTTTTGGCTTCCTTCTAAACTGTTTAACACAGGAAAATAGAGGTTTAAATTAGCTTTTGCAGCCTGACAGTTATTCTTTAAAACGAACCTGAGCCAAAGCTTGGGTTCAAAAACAGTTACTTGCCATGAAGAGAGGGGGAAGCCTCAGCATCCTATTGAGGTTTCCCTTGGAATGGTCAGTGTAATGCTCCTCTGCCAAGTTAAAGGGTTTTGAAGGAGGGGTGTCCCCTGCATCTTGTCTGCACAAAGCAGAAGTACTGGACAAACCCGACATTGAAGATCAGCAGCACCCCCGGGAGGTCGTCTTCTGTCGCAGGGGTCTCATTACAGAAGATGAAGGAGCAGACAAGCTGTACACCCTCCTGACCTCTCTGTGTGTTACTGGCCGGGGCTGGAGACTCTATTAAGACAAAGAAGCAGACCAGCTATACACCCTCTCACCTCTCAAGATACAGGGGACACCCCTCATTCAAAACACTTTAACTTGGCAACAGAGCATTACACTGTCACGGGACCTGGTGTAATGGAAAACCAGGACTTTCAGCTTTTCAAAAAGGGTTAATTCTTGGTAGTGGAGCAAACAGAACTTAAAGCGGATCCGAGATGAAAAACTAACTATAACCAGTAACTTGTCTATATATCTTAACTAAAGTTTAGATAGTTTACATAGCAAATCTAGCTGCAAACAGCTTCAATAGAATATGATTATTTCTTCCTGTGATACTACAGCAGCCATGTTGTTTGTAAACATTACACAGAGGCAAAAGCGTATCTGCATCTTCAGCACTCAGCCTAATCCCCCCGCCTCCCCTCTGCCTCTGAAATCTCTAGCTAGTAACACCTCCCCCTCCTCCTGCCCAGACTGAGCTCCCATAAGCCCTTGCTACTGCCAAGGCTCGCTGAAAAACTGTGGGCGAGGCTTGTTTAGTTTATAGGGAATTAGAGTATTAAAACAAAAACAAAAAAGTATTTGGCTTGAGGAATGCCCTATAAACAATAGGAAAGGAACACAATTATGCAATGAGTAAAAGTTCATCTCGGATCCACTTTAAACAAGAAACTGCCAAACTCTTCAGACGGTATAATACGTAAGTACCGACATTTCTTATACATTAAAGGGAAAATCCAAGGAACTAAATGAAAAAGAAATCCACATACCTGGGGCATTCCTCCAGCCCCCGGCAGCCGTCCTGTGCCCGCACCGCAGTTCCGTTAGCTCACGGTCCCCTCCTCGCCAGGTCGGCATCTTCCTGTGCTCCAGTGTGCAGCTCACGGAGTCGCACTGACGTCATCCGGGCTGTTCTCTGCAGGCATAAAAGGCATCTTGAACCGGGGGGACCCAGGGCCATTGGCAGTGATCGGAGCTGCGGCGAGGGCACAGGACAGTTGGCAGGGGCTGGAGGAAGCCCCAAGTAAGTGAATTTTTTTATTTTTAATCTTCTTGGATGTGTCCTTTAAATGTTCAGTTTGATGAAAACTTTGAATCAAATGAAAATCTTAAAGCCGAGGGCTCCTGATCAATATTTAATCAGTTTATCCATCCAGCATTGATTGGGTATTGCCAGCTGGGAGCTCCAGTGATCGCAGTGGGATTGCCGCTCACAAAGCTCTTGTACTGCATTGCATGGCACAGAGCCAGCAGTGTGACGTTCTGATCAATGTTCTATTAGGGCTCGTTTCCACTAGTGCGGTGCGAATCACCGGGATTCCACCGCTGACGAAATCGCATGCGGATGCGATTCCGCCGCGATTTCGCATAGGCAGGGTATATGCGAATTTAGCCATGTCACTGCCTGGTTCAATTTACATTCGTTTTCATGCGAATTTGCACGCAAAATCGCGGCAAAAAACGCATGTGCGTTTTCCCTATCAAATACATAGCCTGCAAATCGCCTGCATTCCACACGCAGGCGAATTCTGAGGGCTCTACCGTACAGAAAAACACAGGAAAAAACTGACAAGTGGAAACAGGGCCATCCACTTGTATTGGTTATGCGAATCCACATGCAGACAACGCATGCGGATTCACTTTAGTGGAAACGGGCCCTTAGCTTTTTCTCTAATTATTCACCAGTATTCAGTGATTCCCTATGGTAATTGGGTAATGCAGCTATATCCGGGAGGTTTCAGTACTTTACCTGGTCCAACAAAATTCAATAGTGCTTTGTGCATTTAAAAGGAACCCAAGGTTTGAGACCTACGGAAGGTGCCATATTTATTTCCTTTTAAACAATACCAGTTGCCTGGCTGTCCTGCTGATCTTTCTGGTCAGTAGGGTCTAAATCTTACACTTGAAACGAACATGCAGCTAATCTTGTCAGATTTGTCATAGACATCTGATCTGCTGCATGCTGGTTTAGGGGCTATGGCTAAAAAGTATTAGAGGCAGAGAATCAGCAGGACAGCCAGGAAATCTGCATTATTTATATAAGCATGCCAGCCTCCATATCCCTCTCACCTCTGGTTTCCTTTAAAGGGAACCAGAGATGAAGCACCCTCATGTATTTTACCATATAGATCAGTGGGAACATTAGAGAAAACACCTACTCTGCTCTCTGTTTCATCCTTCACTGCTCAGCCTGCTTATCAGCCCTGATAAAATCCCCGACTGAGCATTCAGTCTGGCTTTGCCTGTGTTCTATCATGTCTTTTCAAGTCCAAGCCTGCCCCCTGCTGGCTCTTCTCAGGAATTATTATAGCTGAGTCATTATAGCAAAGCCAGACTGAATGCTCGGTCGGGGATTTTATCAGGGCTGATTAGAAGCAAGCTGTGCAGTGCAGAATGAAACAGAGAGCAGGGTAGGTGTTTTCTCTAATGTTCCCACTGATCTATATGGTAATACATGAGGGTGCTTCGTCTCTGGTTCACTTTAAGGCCGGTTTTACATCTGATTTTTGCGTTGAGGTGCCCCTGCAGCAACCTACCTCTACGCAAAAAATGACTAATATATGGCCCTGTGTGCCGACAGGGCCATATGCATAGCGCCACCCAGTGGCGTACTCCCTGCTGGGTAAGAATGAAATCACTGGGATTCCTGGGGATTACTGTCATATTCCTGTCGCTGCGGGCTACAACGACAACGACAACGACAACCTTTGTAGAAGGTATGCGTCCCCCATTGACTTACATTACTTTTGCCGTCGCGAAGTCCAGCAGTAATGCGCTGTTGCCCTTTTGTTGGCCTCCTCATTCCTCTTGTGGCCGTTCAGGTACTCCTGTCAGTCGCTGCATCCTGCACATGCGCAGCTTGGCAACGTGCGCATGCCCCATAGTGCTCCTGTTGCTGCGAGCGTTGTACACCTGTGCAGTGCTACTCCGTAGGTGCAGATGGCTCCCAGCGATAGGAGTGTGTACGGCTAGTCTGAGTAGGCGCTGACTGGCCGCTACTGACAGATTTACTGGGACAGACAGCGGAGGATCGAGGCGGCCCAGGAGGGGGAGGGAGCGAGTGGCCTGAAGGGGGCTGGACGAAGATCCAGGTAAGTATGATTACTTTTTGTTTTTCATCTCGGGTACACTTCAAGCAACACTTTAAACTTCACCACAGTCCTGTGGGGTAGACATGAGGGAAGACCGGTTGAGATTTCCATTGGTCATCCGGAAATGCTACTGCTGCACACTGAACCTTTACAAGTGAGATCTTCCCAGCATGCCGCATAGACGGTTTCAATCAATTTGGGATGGTAATCGATTGCAATTCCGATCAGACAGCCACTTAGCTACATTGATTCCTGGCAGGTTCAGTCATAATGATCCTACTGAAGTCTCTGTGGAGCGCCGGAGAGTTGGGCGCCGGGAGAGCTGAATGACGGCGGGGTTAACCCTTTCCACTCTTGAGTTCTTTCCTAAAGGGCGTTGTTTCTGCTCTGAGTTTTTTTGTTTTTGTTTGTTTTTTTAGAGAAATGCGCTCTCCCTCTTACTCTCTCTCCCATTTTAACATGGAACATAACATAGTAACATGGTATATCTTATTTTAAAGAACACATTATAACGTTTAATTTGATACCTTATTTGGACCGTTTGGTATCTTCTATTGGCTGGTAGCAGAGGAGAAAGCCAAAGGTATGGTAAATTGAAAAACAGTTTCCTGGGTGTAATCCGGGCCTGCGTGAGCAAGTTTCGCAATAATAGGTGGTTTTATGCCCGCCACCCGGGGCCTTACTGTCCCTACACACAATGCAATCTCTGGTATTTCGATTGGGCATATTAGCAATAAAATACTGGCTACTATTTACACTCTCCTCCATGTCCATTACATAGGATGCCATTGGTTCTCTATGCAACTTTGCAAGCAATCTGCAATGTAATCTGCATTGAATCTGCACAAAGGAATCTGCAACGAATCTGAAAAAAATCTGCAAGGAAGATGCAATGAAATTTAATTGCATCTGTCACTTCCTGTTAGTGCTGATTGCGCACTTCTGGTTTGGGGCAGAGGGGTACAACCTGTGTGGGCATGTACTCTAACATGCCCACAATATATGGGGAGAGAGATCGGGGTTTTGCGGCGGGCCTGATGCGCCGCAAACCGCCGCTGAAAAAATGTCCCGCATAGTTAGACATACGAGTGGTAAGGGTTAAAGGGAACCAGAGACGTTATAAAAGAAAGATTTGATATCTACCTGGGGATCCTCCAGCCCTATTAGCACCGCTGAGGCCCTCGCTGTCCTCCCGCGGTCTGCTGTTCAGCCGCAATCAGGCCCGGTAACTGGCTAACTCGCGGCAGTGGGGGCCTTCTGCGCATGCGCGGACCTCAGCCCTGATTGACTCTTACGCGCCACGCGCAGCATAACATTGCTGCTATGGGGCACCTGATTTCGGCTCCCATCGGTGAGCACCGTGTGCCAAAATCACCTTCTTCGTCAGAGGCCACCTCTTCCTACTTACCGTAACTTGTATCGTCCCTCCTCCCATTCTGTCCAATCTACCTCTCCAGCAATCGGCAGCCCCATCAATATGGCTGGATGCCGAGCATTCTACGTTCTTGTGCCATGTCATGGGAGGATCAGAGAGCTTGATACACAGAATTACACATCTGGAAATTAGGGGGCAGACGAGCAGGCAGTAGAGTTTGTGGATTACTTTGGAAGTGAGAGTCTCCAGTGTGAAATGTATCTTCTGGGTTATTTGCAGCCAATGGGGAGACTGGCAGAGAGGGGCTACATCAGAGGAGCAGGAGGAGAAGTGAATGTGGTAATTGGCTGGGATCAGCAGGGATTGGTTGGTAGATAGGACACATAGGAGGATGGATGTTGCAACAGTTGACCAAGGTGAGCACAGATATTATATTAGCATCTCCTGTGCGGAAGGGATGGATTTCTGAGATCATTTTGAGACGGAGGTGGTCAATGTGAGGTTTAAAGAGACACTGAAGTAAGCAGAATATGGAGGCTGCCATGTTAGTGTAATGGTTAAGAGCTCCGCCTCTGACACAGGAGACCTGGGTTCAAATCTCGGCTCTTCCTATTCAGTAAGCCAGCACCTATACAGTAAGGATTTCTTGGGGGAGACTCCCTAAAGGGGCCCATACACCGAACGATCTTCCTGCCGATATACAGCAGATTCGATCACTGTGATCGAATCATCTGTGAAATCGTTGCGCAAACGCTGACAAAACGATCGTTTAGCATCCGAAATCAATCGTTCCCGTCAATTCCAGTTGAGCCGTCTGTGCGGAAGATTTTGCTTGATCGCTGGCGGGTCGGGAGTGCGTCTATAGCGGCGTTCGAATGCCCAACGACCGACGCAATACAGCGGCAATACTTTACCTGCTCCGGCCGGTGCGTGTCCCCACTGTCACCGCTGGGCTCCGGCTGGCTTCACTTCCTGTCCCGGCAGGAAGTTTAAACAGTAGAGCGCCCTCTACGGTTTAAACTTGCCCGGACAGGAAGTGAAGCTGCAGCTCTGGAGCCGAGTGCGGAGAAGAAGACAGCGGAGATCGGGGGACTCTCGCCGGCCGGATCAGGTAATGTATGGGGGGGGGGGGGGGGGGGTGCAGCTCCACAGATTGTGATTGGTTTCAGGCTGAAATCGATTCACAATCTGTTTGCAGTAAAGGCAGCCATACGATCCCTCTCTGATCAGATTCGATCAGATAGGGATCTGTCAGTTGGTCGATCTGATGGCAAATCGACCAGTGTATGGCCACCTTAACACTGTTACTGCCTAGCGAGCACGCTCTAGGGGCTACCGCGCAAGCGCTTTGAGTCCGACAGGAGAAAAGCGCTATACAAAAAAAGGAATTATTATTATAAACCGTACTAGTTGCCTGGCTGTCCTGATGATCCTCTGCCTCTAATACTTTTAGCCACAGCCCTTAACAAGCATGCAGATCAGGTGCTCTGACTGAAGTGTGACTGAATTAGCTGCATGCTTGTTTCATGTATGTGATTCACACTACTGCAGCCAAAAAGATCAGCAGGGCAGCCAGGCAACTGGTATTGTTTAAAGGGAAATAAATATGTCAGCCTCTGTTCTTTTCACTTCAGGTTCCCTTTAAATGAGTTCAGTGTCAGATATGACTTCTAGGCATCGGGCTTGGAGGGTTGAAGTTATTGGGGTGGTGTCTTTACATTTGATATTAGCAGACAGTGGAACAGAAACTGATGGTGGAAAAACTCTAAGTTCTGTTTTAGTCTTGTTAAGTTTGCGGAACCTGAATGAGGATGCAGCAGAATATCACGGGAAGGTCAGGAGATGAGAAGTAGATTTTGTTGTTATCTTCATGGAAGTGATACTGAAAGGCAACTATGGCAGGTGGGAAACCACCTCGGGAATCCCCCTGTCTCTCTGCAAACACCAGTCACTCAAAACAGATAAAGTGTTCCATCAGGCTGCTAATGTTCATGCGAGGAGCTCATGAGTCTGGGGTGGAACCAGTCAGCAGAAATGGGAAGTATGTAAGGTATTTTCACAACCAGCATAGTGCCTTTGTACTGGGCACTATCAGCTGAGGGCCCTTTCACATTGGCGTGGTGCGTCGTTTTGCCACACTGCTGGCCCTCCAGGAGACTGGAGATCAACACCCGTGAGCCATCGGTAAGCTTTGTTGCGCCTCTGTCTATGATTCATACAGTATTACCGCATTCGGTAGTGCAGAAAACAGCTGACTTTACCGAGCACTTAGCAAAATGTCAATTCATCAAAGCTAAATTATGGAGAGGGGGGAGGTTGCGCATCCCTAAAAACATGCTGCAATTGACTGGTTAATCGCACGGGCATGCAGCACCTCTATTAGGCTGAAAATGCATGCCCTGCGTCCAAAACAAATGCTGCATTTATTATACTATGGAGGAACTTTGGCTTCCACTATAGTTTGCATGCAAAGTATAATATACTGGACACTTGCACCACGGTGAGGCAGACCTCCGGGCAAGTGGCCTAACCTAAATTAAAAAAACATATGTATAACCTTGGGAGCAGCTAAGCAAAAATGTGTAACTTACATTTTAATGAACAGCGAGGAGTGGGCCAGCGCATACCACAAAGGCTGCATCTGAAATGACCAACAGCTCACATGTGCAGCACCTATAATAAGTTATCTGCACACTTCGCATTCAATTCAGATGCAAATCCTATGCATAACTACTATTACTTACCATGCAAACAGAACTCCGGAATACAGGCTGGGAGCAGCTAACCTGGTAGTTACATACTAGCAAAATTATGAAAAGGGGGGAGGTTGCGCATCCCTAAAAACATGCTGCAATTGACTGTTAATCGCCCGGAGGTCAGCCTCACTGTGGCGCAAGTGTCCAGAATATTATACTTTGCATGGAAACTATAGTGGAAGCCAAAGTTCCTCCATAGTATAATAAATGTAGCATTTGTTTTGAACGCAGGGCATGCATTTTCAGCCTAATAGAGGTGGTGCATGCCTGAGCAATTAACCAGTCAATTGCAGCATGTTTTTAGGGATGCGCAACCCCTACCCCCCCCCCCCCCCCCCTTCCATAATTCTGTTAGTATGTAACTACCAGGTTAGCTGCTCCCAGCCTGTATTCCTGAGTTTCCGTTTGCATAGCAAGTAATAGTAGTTATGCATATGATTTGCATCTGAATTGAATGCAAAGTGTGCAGATAACTTATTAGAGGTGCTGCACATACAGTGGTGTGAAAAACTATTTGCCCCCTTCCTGATTTCTTATTCTTTTGCATGTTTGTCACACTTAAATGTTTCTGCTCATCAAAAACCGTTACCTATTAGTCAAAGATAACATGATTGAACACAAAATGCAGTTTTAAATGATGGTTTTTATTATTTAGTGAGAAAAAAAAACTGCAAATCTACATGGCCCTGTGTGAAAAAGTGATTGCCCCCCTTGTTAAAAAATAACTTAACTGTGGTTTATCACACCTGAGTTCAATTTCTGTAGTCACCCCCAGGCCTGATTACTGCCACACCTGTTTCAATCAAGAAATCACTTAAATGGGAGCTATCTGACACACAGAAGTAGACCAAAAGCACCTCAAAAGCTAGACATCATGCCAAGATCCAAAGAAATTCAGGAACAAATGAGAACAAAAGTACTGTAATTGAGATCTATCAGTCTGGTAAAGGTTATAAAGCCATTTCTAAAGCTTTGGGACTTCAGCGAACCACAGTGAGAGCCATTATCCACAAATGGCAAAAACCTGGAACAGTGATGAACCTTCCCAGGAGTGGCCGGCCGACCAAAATTACCCCAAGAGCGCAGAGAAAACTCATCCGAGAGGCCACAAAGGACCCCAGAACAACATCTAAAGAACTGCAGGCCTCACTTGCCTCAATTAAGGTCAGTGTTCACGACTCCACCATAAGAAAGAGACTGGGCAAAAACGGCCTGCATGGCAGATATCCAAGGCGCAAACCACTATTAAGCAAAAAGAACATTAAGGCTTGTCTCATTTTTGCTAAAAAAACATCTCAATGATTGCCAAGACTTTGGGGAAAATACCTTGTGGACCGACGAGACAAAAGTTGAACTTTTTGGAAGGTGCGTGTCCTGTTACATCTGGTGTAGAAGTAACACAGCATTTCAGCAAAAGAACATCATACCAACAGTAAAATATGGTGGTGGTAGTGTGATGGTCTGGGGTTGTTTTGCTGCTTCAGGACCTGGAAGGCTTGCTGTGATAGATGGAACCATGAATTCTACTGTCTACCAAAAAATCCTGAAGGAGAATGTCCGGCCATCTGTTCGTCAACTCAAGCTGAAGCGATCTTGGGTGCTGCAGCAGGACAATGACCCAAAACACACCAGCAAATCCACCTCTGAATGGCTGAAGAAAAACAAAATGAAGACTTTGGAGTGGCCTAGTCAAAGTCCTGACCTGAATCCTATTGAGATGTTGTGGCCTGACCTTAAAAAGGTGGTCCATGCTAGAAAACCCTCAAATAAAGCTGAATTACAACAATTCTGCAAAGATGAGTGGGCCAAAATTCTTCCAGAGCGCTGTAAAAGACTCGTTGCAAGTTATCGGAAACGCTTGATTGCAGTTATTGCTGCTAAGGGTGGCCCAACCAGTTATTAGGTTCAGGGGGCAATTTCTTTTTCACACAGGGCCATGTAGGTTTTGAGTTTTTTTTTCTCACTAAATAATTAAAACCATCATTTAAAACTGCATGTTGTGTTCAATTATGTTATCATGGACTAATAGTTAACGGATTTGGATGAGCAGAAACATTTAAAGGATACCACAACCGAAGGGTTGTGGTAAAAATCACTGCATCATTGTAGCTTGATATTAGAACATACCCGCTGTTTCTTCGCCCCCCCCCCCCCCCCCCCCCCGTCTGCCGCCGTTCAGAGTGTATCCATCCCGGTGAGCGGCGACTTCCCTGACCTTTGACCCGGACATACTGCGCCCTGTGCACGCAGTATGTCCTTCCCCCTTGTCTTCTGGCCGGCGCATAGTGCGAGGCTCAGAAGCACGCTGACTGCTCTGCATGTGCGCTCCATTACACCGAGCGTCACATGATTAGCATGATGAGCTGTTGGTCATTTCAGATGCAGCCTTTGTAGTATGTGCTGGCCCACTCCTCGCAATTCATGAAAGCTGTTACCGCATGAAAAGCTGAAATTCCCGAGCAGTGAGGTAAATTACAAAATTGTGCGGTAATTCCCTCAACACGTCAGTAAATGTCAATTCATGAAGATTAGAGCAGGCGGTAATGGTACGGAGAATACTGCCTGCTTTTAGGTGATTAGATTTTAGGTAATAAGAGAGTGATAAGAGCAAAGTAAATGGAGACTAAAGGCCCATACACACGTCTGATTTTTTGGGACGGGTCGTTTGAACGTCCCGTCGTTCAGACGTCCGCCCGCTAAATCGGGCGTGTGTACAGACTGTCGTTCGCGTGATAAGACTGAGTTTGAGCGCCCGGCGGATCACTCAAACTCAGTCTTATCACGCGAACGACAGTCTGTACACACGCCCGATTTAGCGGGCGGACGTCTGAACGATGGGACGTTCAAACGACCCGTCCCAAAAAATCAGACGTGTGTATGGGCCTTAACAAGCAGAAGCAGTGAGATCTCCCCAGGCAGCAGCAGCAAGAGCTGAACAAACAAGGCTTCCCCTGAATTCCACAGGCTGTGTGTTTAACCACTTGGGTTCCTGCTTTTAAGATGCGTACAGTGGTGTGAAAAACTATTTGCCCCCTTCCTGATTTCTTATTCTTTTGCATGTTTGTCACACTTAAATGTTTCTGCTCATCAAAAACCGTTAACTATTAGGCAAAGATAACATAATTGAACACAAAATGCAGTTTTAAATGATGGTTTTTATTATTTAGTGAGAAAAAAACCTCAAAACCTACATGGCCCTGTGTGAAAAAGAAATTGCCCCCTGAACCTAATAACTGGTTGGGCCACCCTTAGCAGCAATAACTGCAATCAAGCGTTTGCGACAACTTGCAACAAGTCTTTTACCGCGCTCTGGAGGAATTTTGGCCCACTCATCTTTGCAGAATTGTTTTTAATCCAGCTTTATTTGAGGGTTTTCTAGCATGAACCGCCTTTTTAAGGTCAGGCCACAACATCTCAATAGGATTCAGGTCAGGGCTTTGACTAGGCAACTCCAAAGTCTTCATTTTGTTTTTCTTCAGCCATTCAGAGGTGGATTTGCTGGTGTGTTTTGGGTCATTGTCCTGCTGCAGCACCCAAGATCGCTTCAGCTTGAGTTGACGAACAGATGGCCGGACATTCTCCTTCAGGATTTTTTGGTAGACAGTAGAATTCATGGTTCCATCTATCACAGCAAGCCTTCCAGGTCCTGAAGCAGCAAAACAACCCCAGACCATCACACTACCACCACCATATTTTACTGTTGGTATGATGATCTGTTGCTGAAATGCTGTGTTACTTCTACGCCAGATGTAATGGGACACGCACCTTCCAAAAAGTTCAACTTTTGTCTCGTCGGTCCACAAGGTATTTTCCCAAAAGTCTTGGCAATCATTGAGATTTTTTTAGCAAAATTGAGACGAGCCTTAATGTTCTTTTTGCTTAAAGGGGTTCTGTGGGGGTTGTGCAAGAGAAAAACGGACACTTACCTTGGGCTTCTATCAGCCCCGTGCAGCGGTAATGTCCCACGCCGTCCTCCTCCCATCTGCCGTTCTCCGCCGCCGGCCCCGGTCTAAGCGGCATGGGATCCAACTGCGGCTGCGCTAGAGTGGCCACGCACCCGCTCGCTTCCGCCTGCGTCATCGGAAGCTTACTGCGCAAGCGCAGTACAAGAAACCGTTGTACTGCGCCTGCGCAGTAAGCCTCAGATGACGCGAGCGGAGGCACGGCAACGCGCATTATTCGTCTGTATGTCAGACGAATAATAGCCCGGTGCCGGCTGCGGGGAACGGCGGATGGGAGCAGGACGGCGTGGGACATTACCGCTGCACGGGGCTCATAGAAGCCCAAGGTAAGTGTCCGTTTTTCTCTTCCACAACCCCCACAGAACCCCTTTAAAAGTGGTTTGCGCCTTGGATATCTGCCATGCAGGCCGTTTTTCCCCAGTCTCTTTCTTATGGTGGAGTCATGAACAATGACCTTAATTGAGGCAAGTGAGGCCTGCAGTTCTTTAGATGTTGTCCTGGGGTATTTTGTGGCCTCTCGGATGAATTTTCTCTGCGCTCTTGGGGTAATTTTGGTCGGCCAGCCACTCCTGTGAAGGTCCATCACTGTTCCATATTTTTGCCATTTGTGGATAATGGCTCTCACTGTGGTTCGCTGGAGTCCCAAATCTTTAGAAATGGCTTTATAACCTTTACCAGACTGATAGATCTCAATTACTTTTGTTCTCATTTGTTCCTGAATTTCTTTGGATCTTGGCATGATGTCTAGCTTTTGAGGTGCTTTTGGTCTACTTCTCTGTGTCAGATAGCTCCCATTTAAGTGATTTCTTGATTGAAACAGGTGTGGCAGTAATCCGGCCTGGGGGTGACTACAGAAATTGAACTCAGGTGTGATAAACCACAGTTAAGTTGTTTTTTTAACAAGGGGGGCAATCACTTTTTCACACAGGGCCATGTAGATTTGGAGTTTTTTTTCTCACTAAATAATAAAAACCATCATTTAAAACTGCATTCTGTGTTCAATTATGTTATCTTTGACTAATAGGTAACGGTTTTTGATGAGCAGAAACATTTAAGTGTGACAAACATGCAAAAGAATAAGAAATCAGGAAGGGGGCAAATAGTTTTTCACATCACTGTATTTCACATCAGAAAGCATGGCATGTGTAAAGATTCTTGAAGTTCTTCTACGCTGTGGCAATTAAATAGATTAAAGGGACTCCGAGCAGTGCAGAATCTATGGGAAGATGCATATCATTTTATTTTCAGCAGAATGGAGCTGCTGACTTTAGGAAAAAGTCGCCCTGTGTAATACAATGTAACTATGGAAAGATGGATATCATTTTAAAGCTCTCTTTCTCCTCTTTCTGACGACCCCTAAATTGTCGCCCTACGCCTTTTAGTTTTCTCTATTTTCGCAATCGAAATCGTGGCCGCAGCAATTTCAATCGCGAAAATAGAGTGGAATAGAAAGTGAGCGGTATAGATTGATACAGTATATGTATATAGGCTTTGTCCTCAGTGCTTCAAAAGAGACCGTATACATGACATAGGCTTGTATTAAAGAGGCCCTGTAATGACATAGAGTAGAATGCAGTCAATTATTTAGGATACCCTTTTTTATAGTAATTTTTCCTGGTTTCTGCATCAGTAACCCTTCCTATACAGTAGAATCACATTATAGTAAACTCCAAGCGACCAGGAAAAGTAGTTTACTATATCAGTTTTACTGTATCAGAATTGGTCATAAGTTGTATATTTGTACAGATGCATTTGCTGGGACCTGAGGACTGAGTTTGACTCCACATACTGGTACGTCGCTCCCAATGATGATTAGCCTAGGCTGTTTAGCGATGGAGAACAACCCTTCAGTGTTCTCCCCAGACATTTTTTTTACAGCCGGGTGGCATGAAATAGTAGCCGGGTGGGGCAATAAGAGAGAACGCAGGGCCAGTGCTTCTCTGCACAACTCTGCTTCCAGCATCGGAGAAAGTGAGCTGATAACAACCGGGCGCTCACCAAAACTAGCCGGGTGGAGCATCCAGCTAAAAGAGCCTGGGGAGAACACTGCCCTTCCCCCATTTCCCCCCTCCCCTGGGCATAGAAAAAAATCCCCAGGGCCGCACCTGACTGGACTAAGGATCTGATACATTTTGTTACAGAATGTAAATCAGGGAGGGAAGAGTTTACAATGGGCAAACACTGACTAAAGAGTCTATAAATAATTAGTGTAAAAAATAAGCGATTGTATTCATTACATTATTTCTACTACAGGTCTTCTTTAACTGTCAGACTGTAGCGCAGGGCTGGTGGAAGATTAACAGAAGTTAATTGCACAGTAGTTGCATAGCGTGCATTGGTAGTTCGGTAGTTAGCACCC
This sequence comes from Hyperolius riggenbachi, assembly GCF_040937935.1. Taxonomy (NCBI): domain Eukaryota; kingdom Metazoa; phylum Chordata; class Amphibia; order Anura; family Hyperoliidae; genus Hyperolius; species Hyperolius riggenbachi. The sequence goes on along the minus strand of NC_090651.1, from coordinate 10,353,201 downwards.
GCCTATCGCTGCTGTCTATAGGCTGTGGGTGAGGGCAGGCAGAGGTATGTTGGCAGAGCTGTGCAGAGAGCAGATCACGTACACAAGGAGAGGACAGACTAGCGTGTAACAGGTGTGTAATGTATATATATAGATAGTGCTGTCTCAGGGTCTCCTGTCCTCGGGTGAACCTGTCTGTTTATGGGGCGATGTCCTCTCAGTATATAGAATTACCTGGTGATTTATGCCCCCAGCTATCTGTGATCTCAGGACATGCAGGGATGTTTGGGAGTTTGTGGGACTTTCTGATTACTTTTTATAACTAATGAAGGGATCTGCTGTGGGGCGTATTCCACTCTGGGAGGTTTTAAAAGGCCTCTAAACTACATACAGTGGTGGTTTTGGTGCAGTTAGTTATATTGAACACGCCACGGAATAAGTTGGCGCTTTATAAATCAATAACGCTTCTCGCATTGATTGCCTTACCGTTATTTTATTTTTCACCATAACTGTAATGGTAGCCATACATCTAGCGATCATGGGCAGATTCGACCAAGAGGCAAATCTCTATGATTAAAGGGACTCCGAGCACCTCTCATGGGCATGCCTTTAAGACAGACGACTTCCAACAAAGTCATGCTATGACCCCTGTGGGGGAGCCTTTTGCAATGGCCATGCGTGTCACTTCCTCTTCCTGCTTCATTCAGTGATGCACTTCTCTAACAGAGAAGACAGGGGTGACCCAGAAGTTATAACATAGCCAAAATGGCAAGCAATTTTTAAAATTGAAATCGAACAAAAACTATTTGGTGTAGAACGGCGATTCAGGCATCAAATGAAAGAGGAGAGCACAAGCTACAGAAGCATCTTTAAGTACTTTGCAGTACTGGTCGGAGTCTTAAAGGCATGTCCATGAGAGGTGCGCGGAGTGCCTTTAAATCTGATTAGATAGAGATCTGTCGGCTTCCCATACACCACAGGCTGACTCCTGATCAATTTCAGCATAAAATCTCTTGGGAGTCGGCGATGTCAACACCTCGCTGCTACCCCCCCTAGTGTATATATGTACCCCGGTGTGTGCATTTATACATTACCTGTCCTGTGTTGCCAAACATGTCACATTTGAAACAATGCACATTGCCTGGCTGTCCTGCTGATCCTTTTCCTCTAATACATTTAGCCATAGCCCCTGAACAAGCATGCAGCAGATCAGGTGGTTCTGACTGAAGTCAGACTGGATTAGCTGCATGTTTGTTTCTGGTGCAATTCAGACACTACTGCAGCCAAACAGATCAGCAGGGCTGCCAGGCAACTGGCACTGTCTAACAGGAAATAAATATGGCAGCCTCCATTTACCTCTCACCTCTGGTTTCTTTTAAGGTAAGTTTTGTGAAATAACCCTCCAGTGTGTGAGCTCCCCACATGACTATAGATATATTGTGCTGTAAATTCTGACAGTCTCCAGAGATCTGGTATTTATTGCTGTTTGCAGACGCTCGTACTGAGCAAGACGTAGTTTTATGGCCGCTCTTTATTGCGTCGCCCTCAGACTGCGCACGTGTATACAGGCACATCGCCATCAATTGGGCTTTAATATGAACAGTTTGTTGCTTTAAAGTGAACCCGAGGTGAGAGGTATATGGAGGCTGACATATTTATTTCCTTTTAAACAATACAAGTTGCCTGGCAGTCCTGCTGATCCTCTCCCTCTTATGCTTTCAGACATATCCCCTGAACAAGCATGAAGCAGGTCAGATGTTTCTGACTGAAGTGACTGGATTAGCTGCATGCTTTTTTAAGGTGTGTGATTCAGAAACTACTGCAGCCAAACAGATCAGTAGGACTGCCAGGCAACTGGTATTGTTTAACAGGAAATCAATATGGCAGCCTCCACATCACTCCCAGTTTAGGTGTTCTTTAACAAGTCTGAAAAAAAAAGGGGGGGGGGGGGGAATCAGTGTGATTAAAGGCCCATACACACGTCGGATTTTTGCGAACGACCCGTCGTTTGAACGTTCCGTCGTTCAGTCGTTCGCACGTCAAATCCGACGTGTGTACAGACTATCGTTCGGGTGATAAGACTGGTTTCCAGCGATCCGCCGGGCGGATCGCTGGAAACCAGTCTTATCACGCGAACGATAGTCCGTACACACGTCTGATTCCGCGTGCGAACGACTGAACGACGGGACGTTCAAACGACCCGTCGTTCAGAAAAATCCGACGTGTGTATGGGCCTTTAGGCATAACTGCCCAATACCAATAGACGCTTCAGGACCTTTTCCAGCCAGTGAATTAACCACCTGTTCGCGGTGCGCACTCTAGATGCAGAACAGCGCTCTGTACAGGCAGTCGGGAGGCATCTGTCTCATGGAGGCAGATGGAAGGTGCTCAGTAACCTGCAGATGGAAGGTTGACAGGCACAACAAGTTCAGCCTTCTATGCGAAAGAGGCACAAAAGTTTGTATATTTTATCATTTTTGCATAAATATCACCCAACGTGATCTGTTGTTAATACAAGTCTTAAAATGAGATCAGGACCCAAGTAAGAAAAGAAGTCCAAAACACTTCCTGCAGATTTATTGGAGTAAAATGATCCAAAATAACATATTTGTTTATGGTAAAAGTGTGTGTGCATTGTGTGCGAGTGTTTATGCTTCTGGCATTATTAGCAGGGCTGTGGATTGTGAACAAAAATCTTCCGACTCCTCAGTTTATGAAACCACGACTCCGACTCCAGGTACCCAAAATTACTCTGACTCCGTAGTCGAATGCATACCAGGGATGTGGAGTTGGTACGCCTCAGTTTATGAAACCTCCAAGTCTGACGGAGCCCAAATTACTTTAACAGTAGTTATGTCTTTCTCCTAAGTCCATGGCGGTCTGGAAGGGGAATAGTAATTAACGCCGCCAGGACTTGCGCAGGAGCAGGGTGAGACGCTTTTCGGTTTCACCCGGCGCCCAATTCTCTGTGCTCTTTGGAGGGCAGAGTAGTAGCTGTACTGCAGAGTGATCCTGCACGGGGTCGGAGGGATCCAGCAGAGGGTCGGGAGGGATCCAGCAGAGGGTCGGGAGGGATCCAGCAGAGGGTCGGGAGGGATCCAGCGGAGGGTCGGGAGGGATCCAGCGGAGGGTCGGGAGGGATCCAGCGGAGGGTCGGGAGGGATCCAGCAGAGGGTCGGGAGGGATCCAGCGGAGGGTCGGGAGGGATCCAGCAGAGGGTCGGGAGGGATCCAGCCCGACCCAGCAGAGGGTCAGGAGGGATCCAGCAGAGGGTCGGGAGGGATCCAGCAGAGGGTCGGGAGGGATCCAGCAGAGGGTCGGGAGGGATCCAGCAGAGGGTCGGGAGGGATCCAGCCCGATCCAGCAGAGGGTCGGGAGGGATCCAGCAGAGGGTCGGGAGGGATCCAGCAGAGGGTCGGGAGGGATCCAGCAGAGGGTCGGGAGGGATCCAGCAGAGGGTCGGGAGGGATCCTGCACAAGGCCGGAGGAATCTGCAGGCTGATTTAGTGCTGAGTTGGGGCCAGTGCACACCAAAAAGTGGTAGCGTAATCGCAAACGCTCAGTTCTTTTTGAAGTGATTTTTCAGAGCGATTCTAGGCTTGTGCCTAGCGATTTTTCTATTCATGCCTAGCGATTTTTGGAGCGTTTTTGTGTGGCATATTATAGATTTTGTTACAGTAGAGCTGTAACTGAACAGCTTCCTTAACAAAAACGCCTGGAAAATCACTCTGATCTATCACTTTTCAGTACGATTTTCCACTTTCCTATGCTTAACATTGAGGCAGAAACGCCTCAGAAATCAGCAGAAATGCTGCAGGACCCGCGTTTGGGAGAAAATCGCATCGCTCTGGTGAGCTCCATCCCATTCACATACATTAAGCCAAGCGCTTTTCAAAGAAGCCCTCTTGGTGTGCACCAGCCCTTACTGCATGCAGAGTTGTCTGAACCAGGCAGATCTCCCATGTGGCTTTGCAGTGCTAAAGTTACAGTAATAAAGCATTGTGTGTGGTGACAGGCTCACCTTGGCAGTGCAGCGCTGACAGACAGGTTCACTTGGCAGACAGTCGGGTGACGCAGCAGAAACACCGGTCTGATAACGCTATTGGAATGTGTGATCGGAGCAGAGTTCATTTTTGTGCGGAGCAGACAGACAGGTTTGTGTCTTTTCTTTTGTCATTTGCTGAAGACCACACTGAGGTAATATTCTTTGCTTCCCCTGTGAGGAGCACCACTGTCCCTCCTGCTTGTCTTCTGCCTGGGGTTACACCGAGAAGGGTTATCAGGAAGGTTAGTGAAGCATCTGGTAAATGAGGCACAGATAACCCTTTAGTGTGTGCAGCCAGCGTCAGATGCCACACAGGAACATCAGTAGGTAAGCTAGTTTCTGGGAGGTTGGGTAAAAGTCCCCCCCCCCCAATCCCCCATAACAGAATCAGCACATGGCCAGCAAGGAGAGGAGACTCTGTGCACTACTAGAATGGTGTTTTATTATTTAGGTGTGCAGGATATGGCGAAGCTCGGATCAAGTGGAGGGCAGTTTAATACTGGTTTAAAGGGAAACTGAAGTGAGAGGGATATGGAGACGGCCATAAATATTTCCTGTTAAACAATGCCAGTTGCCTGGCAGCCCTGCTGATCTCTTTGGCTGCAGTAGTGTCTGACACACACCTGAAACAAGCATGCAGCTAATCCTGTCACACTTCAGAGACATCTGATCTGCATGCTTGTTCAGGGGCTGTGGCTGATAGTATTAGAGACACAGGATCAGCAGGACAGCCAGGTAATGTTCATTGTTTAAAAGGAAATAAATATGGCAGCCTCTCACTGCAGGTCTGCTTTGAAGGAAAAGCCCACTGTCCCAGTGCAGGGTCCCTGTATAACTATGGGACTTGTGCCAGTATAGATAAAAACAGGGAACACCAAGAGCCCCAATAGTGTAATTCGTACTGGACAAGGTGGCAATAAGTTTGTGTTGCTAGATACAAGTCAGGGTCACCAGCAGGCAACCACTGTAAAGGCAGGTGGGGAGATTGTCCTGACCCCACTCAGGATTAAGAAGTCGCTCTCTGTAGCCAGGAAGAAAGGGTAGCAACCCTCCACCAAGGGTGGACTCAAAATTGTATACAATGAACAGAGGCGCCAAAAGTATAAGATTAGATTAAATGAGCTTAAAAACCAAACTTAAATGGCAAAATTGAAGGAAGAAGTGGTGGTCTTACCTCCCTCAAGCAGACACGACAACGACTGCGATTCAGACAGTCAAACACATTTATTAGGAACTCAAAAAAGAAATGCAACGCGTTTCGCAGGTTCAACCCCGCTTCATCAGGCAATATAGGGAGGAGTATCAAACAATCTGCACAAGGATTCAAATTAGGCGCCTCTGAGTGCAAATTAAGCGCCCCTTGTGCAGATTGTTTGATACTCCTCCCTATATTGCCTGATGAAGCTGGGTTGAACCTGCGAAACGCGTTGCATTTCTTTTTGAAGTTCCTAATAAATGTGTTTGACTGTCTGAATCGCAGTCGTTGTCGTGTCTGCTTGAGGGAGGTAAGACCACCACTTCCTCCTTCAATTTTGCCATTTAAGTTGGTTTTTAAGCTCATTTAATCTAATCTTATACTTTTGGCGCCTCTGTTCATTGTATACAATTGTGCCAGTATAGGCTTCTTATGGCTCTAGCTGTGGAGGATCGCATAAGGTCCGTGCGCTCCCAGTAGAAAGTCGCTCAGCTTTTTTTTTTTTTATTGTATTGGAGTTGACATGAATTATGTCACTTCTGGTGCAGCGTCCTCTGCCAGACCTCCCTGACGTAGTTCGCCGCATTTTAACCAGATTATATCCAGCTGTGGAGGATGCGGGTCGTCCTGCCTGCGGTACACGTGGCGCCTGTCATAGGGGTTTCTCATCCCCTCCCCTTCCTGTTCCTCCCCTGCTCTGCAGACCTCGGTACACTGTATCCTGTCCCGGTGTAGTATCTCCCTGCACATTGGTTTGCCACATCTAGTGCTGAACATAAATGCAAGGCGTACAGGTGCACTTTATGGCTTTTGAGATTTGTTGATGTAATTTGAATGTTTCATATGCACTTTACTCTCTGTTTTTGCATTCAGTGGATAATAATATGATTGTATGTTCTATAGCACTAATACAAACACTTTCTTGGACCCGGGTTCAGTACTGGGGGAGTCACTTGCTGTTACTGGGTTCTTACTTGCTGTTAAGTTATACAAGGGTGGTTTATAATATGAACTGTAAGTTGGAACAGAGACGCCAGTACAAGTATAAAATGTATTAAAAAAAAAAGTTTAAAAGAGAATGTTACCTCCCCAAAGTAGCCACAGTTCTGTTGATTATTGTCGACAAGTAGCTTTATTCATATACTCCACAATGCAACGCGTTTTGAAGGTTAAGTCCTGCTCCTCCATCAGGCAGTAATTGGAACAAACTATTTCAGTATCTCATGAATCCAAGTGCCTTCAATAGTTTTCTCCAATTACTGCCTGATGAAGCAGGATTGAACCTGTGAAACGTGTTGCATTGTGAAGTATATGAATAAAGCTACTTGTTGACAATGATCGGCAGGCAGGAACGTGTGCTGCGTGTGAAGTCTGTGCAGTAGCGGTATTAGTGTGATTGGAGCGTCAGTGCGTGTATCTCTCTGTATTCATAACACCCAGCTGTCCTGCGCTCACCGATCCTCTTTTTTCCCCCAGCGCAATGTCCCTTCTGTTCGTACGCTCAGCGCAGAAGAACTCTGTGAAGAAAGACAAGCGATACATGGCGGAGGTCAGCGCTTCTCCACTCAAGCACTTCGTCACCGCCAAGAAGAAGATCAATGGCATCTTCGACCAGCTCGGCGCCTACATCCAGGAAAGCTACAACTTCCTGGAGGGTAAGACCACGATTAATATTGGTATTTCATTCAATCAGGCTAATAGCGATCATGGGAGGAGCTCGGGAGGCTGAGCAGAAGCAACCTCAGATGCATCCCCTGGTTTCATGTGGGTTTTATGCCTGGTACACACTGTGCAACTACAGATGAATCGATTATTTCTGACTGATTTTCAATTGTGTTTCTGATCGATTTTGTATATAAGTGATTGAAAAATTGATCAGAAATTGATCAGACCAAACCTGTCTGAAATCATTGTTTCGACACGTTTATCTGATGGGAAATTGCATGGTGTGTACCAGGCATTAAGCTGAAGTCCCTGTCAATTTTGCACTTTAAAGGGATACTGTAGGGGGGTCGGGGGAAAATTAGTTGAACTTACCCGGGGCTTCCACCGGTCCCCCGTAGACATCCTGTGCCCGCGCAGCCGCTCACCGATGCTCCGGCCCCGCCTCCGGTTCAATTCTGGAATTTCAGACTTTAAAGTCTGAAAACCACTGCGCCTGCGTTGCCGTGTCCACGCTTCCCCTGATGTCACCAGGAGCGTACTGCACAGACACAGACCATACTGGACCTGCGCAGTATGCTCCTGGTGACATCAGCGGGAGGGAGGGGGCGGCAACGCAGGTGCAGTGGTTTTCAGACTTTAAAGTCTGAAATTCCAGAAGTGAACCAGAGGCGGGGCCGGAGCATCGGTTAGCGGCTGCGTGGTCACAGGGAGTCTGCGGGGGACCGTTAGAAGCCCCGGGTAAGTTCAACTCATTTTCCCCCGACCCCCCCCCCCCCCCCCCCCTACTGTATCCCTTTAACCACTTCAGGATTCTGCATACGCTTAAGTACGCCCCTGAATCCTGAAGTGGATTCCATGGAAACGGACGCTCGTATGAGCGGCCGTTCCATGTCAGTTCACGGAGGGTGACTCCGTGAGCACCCTGCGAGCCGCCGATCGCGGCTCGCAGGGTAAATGGAAACACACGGGGAAGATCTTCCCCGGTGTTTACATATATACGGCGCTGCTCCGCTCACAGGGGGAGGGAGAGGGAGGGAAGGGGAAGGAGGCCAGAAAGTGCTGCGGAGGAGGGCTTTGAAGAGCCCCCCACAAGCGCAAGCAGCCGGTGGCGATCAGACCCCCCCCCCCAGCAGGACATCCCCCTAGTGGGAAAAAAAGGGGGGAAGTCTGATCGCCCTGGCTGCTATCCGATCTGTGCTGCGGGCTGAAGAGCCCACGCAGCACCGATCAGCAAAACTACCCCCTGGCACAGAAGTGGTTAAAGGACAACTAAAGGGACATGGAGGCTGCCATACTTAGTTCCTTTTAACCACTTTAGGACCACAGGTTTACACTCCCCTAGTGACCAGGCCATTTTGCACCATACAGGGCTGCGCAGCTTTGTCAGCATGTTGCACAGCCCTACAGCTAAGCACACTAATGAATTTTTCCTCCTTTTCTTGTCCTTAATAAGACACTCTTTAGGAGGTCTCTAATCGCTGCTGCGATCTTTGGTTTTTTTGTTTTTTTTTTATTAAAAAGAGGCTTTTCCCTCCCTCCTTCCTTCCTCCCTCCCCTCCTTTGCCATCCTAAATCGCCATATGATGGCGATCGGCTCTCTTCCTCGTAGGCATCAGCCTATGAGAGGACACGCTTTAGGAGCCGCTCTGAGGGACAGCCCAGTGTCTCCCGTACAGCTCTGCAGGAGATCGTAGCGCTGTACAAACGTAAACAAAGGGGGCTTCTTTCTGCTGAATACAGTCTGTAAGCCGTGATTGCTGCTAGCAGGCTCCGCTCCGTGAACCGGCAGGGAACGATCACGCATGTTCCCTGGTAAACTGCAGCTTCAGGACTTGACGCCAATCGGCGTTAGGCGGTCCCGCCGCGGTCACTCCCATTGGCGTGACGCGGTCGTTAGGTAGTTAAGCAATACCAGTTGCCTGGCTATCCTGCTAATCCTCCGCCTCTAATACTTTTGCTTTTATATTATAATTGTGTGGAAGTTGCAGCTGTTAGGAAAACTTCCCTATTCATAATGTATATAAAACAACGTGCACAATATCTCTGTACAGGCTCTCACGTTGCTTGTTTCATTGTACAGATCTGGCCGATCTCTTCTGAGGCCATTGTCCTGTGTGTAGATGATGCTCAGAATCAGATCTTATTGTCTCTGTGTTCCTCCTCCCCAGAAACCTATCAGAATGCAGAGCTGGACCCCGTGGCCTCGGAAGAGCAGGTCCTGGAGGTGAAGGGTTATCTGACCAATGTGAAGGGCATCAGTGAGGTACTGGCACGCCGGCACATGAAGGTGGCCTTCTTCGGAAGGTAAGGTTCTTCCTCAGAGATGCCAGGTGCTATAAAGTGTGACGATTGTGTCTTTATAAACCTGCACCCCTTATCTTATATCCAGCACTGCATCCTCTAGTTAGTTTGATGTTATACTTAAAGAAAACCTGTAACAAAGAAAACCTCCCCTGGGGGGTACTCACCTCGGGTGGGGGAAGCCTCCGGATCCTATTGAGGCTTCCCCCATCCCCTTCGGTCCTTCGAAGGTTGCGAAAATTCTCCCAGAACGGCGGCAATGTAAATATTTACTTCCCCGGATCCAACGCAGGCGCAGTATCGGCTCTCCGCACGGAGATAGGCGAAAATAGCCGAACACTGTTGGGCCGCTCTACTGCGCAAGCTCAAGGCGCCTGCGTAGTAGCGTGGACCCCACGGAGATCGTCTATTTCTGCCTATCTCCGTGCTGAGAGCCGTAACAGCGCCCCCGCTGGAGCCAGGAAAGGTAAATAAATCAGCGCTTATCAGGCTTGTCGAGGGAGGATTCGGGACTCTTCGGGGGAGCCAGCGCTGGACTGCCTGCAGCTACAGGGGAGGGGGAAGCCTCATTGGGACCCTGAGGCTTCCCCCTACCGAGGTGAGTACCTCCCAGGGGAACTTTCTTTTTGTTACAGGTTCTCTTTAAAAGTATGATTCTCAATGAATTTTGAAGAGCAGCAGCACACTGATGAGTCATCATTATGCATTCTTCTGAAAGGATGCTCAGAGTCTAATACTGGTAGCACCACATGCTAATGGGTAGGCTGCCAGTCACCACGGAGACAATGCTGCAGTTGGCACTGCCCTCACCCACATGACCTGGATGGTGTCAGCACTGTTGCTGTGTGATTCGCAGGGATGGATATACTCTTGAAAGACAGGAGAGGTACAGGAAGGAGGGAGAGGGCCTGCAGGTTGTTCACTCACTAGGCCTGGCCACTGCTAAAGCAACTATGAGTCCTACCATACATCAGGTGAGAGAGGGGTACAGTGGACACTGGGCAAGAGCCCGAAGGCCGTTTCGCACTGTCGTGCTCCTTCTGAGGTTGTTCCACAATGCCGGGCAGGACCGTTTCTGGTTTTACTTGCTGGTGGGCGGGGCACATGAAGTGACGCTCATACACGGCCATTACGTCAGCGTCTGTGGTTACTATGCCAGGACGTTGCCCGGGAGACAGATGCACACATACACTTCCTCACTTTCTCACCTTTCCTGATGTCTGACTTTGTTCCATCTTTTGTTCATGGTTTAATTTCACGTTTTCCACTCATTTATCCACTTTGTGTTTCCTGTATGTGCTGCAACCTGTTTAAGCTTGCGTCCCATGCAGCAGCAAAAACGTAAATAAACTGATTGGCGTCTGAATACATACGCCATAGCTGCAAGCTATTGAAACGCAAAAGTGTTGGTCTCCCAGGCAACGTCCTGGCATAGTATCCACAGATGCCATCTGAAGGGTGACGTATGAGCGGTACGTCATGCACCCTGCCCACCTGCAAGTAAAACCAGAAACGGTCCTGCCCGGCGCTGTGGAACAGTCTCAGAAGAAGCACTGCAGTGCGAAACGGCCGTCAGGCTCCTGCCTAGCACCCACTGTACCCCTCTCCCACCTGATTTAAAGAGACTCTGTAACAAAATGTTCAGCCTTATTTCTTCTATCCTATAAGTTCCTATACCTGTTCTAATGTGCTCTGGCTTACTGCAGCCTTTCCTAGTTGCACAGTGGCTGTATTATCTCTGTTATATAATATAATCTTCTTTCTTCTGTTGGCTCTGTCGGGCTCAGGCACTCAGGCTGGAATGTGCTGGTCTGCTTGTGATAGGATAGACGCTATACACACCCTCTCCACGCCCCGTGCAGGCTCTGTATGACTCACACACTGAGCTACTCTCAGCCTATCACATGCTGTTAGCAGCCATGTCTTTTGTTTGTAAACACTGCCTAAAACTGGCAATTACAAGCCAGGATTGCAGCAGGGAGTGGCAGAAACAGCACAGAGGGGCCCAGGAGAACATAATGAATAGAATGGTATGCTTTTTATTGTAATAATTTTAGAGTACAGATTCTCTTTAAGGTAGAACTCATAACTGGCTAATGTACAATCCTGCTGCATTATGCATGTTGCACTTTGGATGAAACGCAAATAAATGATCACAGACAGCGGTGCCGGATACTCTGCCTTCTATCTCATTCAACCAATACGTGTACTTTATATCCAGATTCCGCTGCCGTATATCATCAGAGGAGATCAGCATGCGGCCCAGAACAGAGCATCTCCCTCAATCACTCTCACTGCTTTAATGGACTGATAGTGCCGACATAGGCAATCTCTTCTCTCTCCCTCGACAAAATGCTTTTTACAATATGTTTTTATAATGTACACTTTTTTTGGGGGGAAGGGGGGCGTTTATTCTGTGACATGCAGGAGTCAGTGAGACTCTCGGAACTTAGAGCAAATGTGAGATCACTCTCAATAAAAATATGAAATAATCACTCACCTAGTAGATGGAAGGCCTTCCCAGTCTCCTCTATCCACAGCTATGCTCCCATGACAGTCCGCACCTACATGACTCCTTGTGGAGGCTTCTGAAATACTCATGTTTACCAAGTCCTTCCGAAGACAGGTGCATCTGTACAGCGCATGTGAGAGTGCAGCACAGACACGCTCATCTCCGGAAATACCACGAACTGGCGGCAGCTACCCGGCCAAAAACAGGCCTTCGGTGATTACCACGTTAATACGTGGCAGTCCCCTTCTGGCTCACAGCCAAACAGGAAGTGACACTCGCTTACGCTCACTTCCTGTTTTGGAAATACAGAAGTGCATGGAAGCGTATTGTCAAAATCCAATTCTGTGCGTGCCCGCCGCGGAGCCACCGCATACATTTTTTAAACACCCTGCATCGCCATAGACTTACATGACTTCCGGTCCACCACAGTTTGCCGCAGAACCGTGCGATATAGGTCTGTCTTTGGGTCGGAGAGGCAGTGAAAACGTTACTTCCGCATATCTTGCCACACCACGTCGGTATGAACGGCCCCGTTACACTTCAGTGTTCTCCCCAGAAATTTTTTTTCCAGCTGGGCGCCATGAAAAATTAGCCGGGTGTCATGAAAAAGTAGCCAGGTGGAGAGAATGGAGGGACAGTGCATCTCTGCACAGCTCTGTTTACGAGAGAGGAGGAGGTGAGTCGATGACAGCCGGGTGCTCACCAAAACTAGCCGGGTGGAGCACCCGTCTAAAAGAGCCTGGGGAGAACACTGGACTTTCATTGGGGTGCGATAAAAATACCGGCCCAGTGTGAAAGGGGCCCCAGGGATGTGAGGAGTCCCGAGCAGCATACAGTGGGCTCACCAGCACACCTGTAATGTCTTGTGCTCCTAAATGCTTAAAGCAGGCCTGAACTCCTGCACAGCACACAATGAGAAGTCTTCATTCCACATTATAGTTGCTGAAGAAATCCACTGCTCTGTGTTTGTTTAGTCAGATCAAAGTGCCTATTATCAGCAGCTGTGAATAGACTGCAGGAGAGCTCTACCTAGGCAGCCCTCCCCATACAGTAAACACTGAGGCTTAACCCCTTCAGTGCTCCCTGCAAAGTGAAACCAAGTCAAAACTTCAGTTTATTTTCTAGGATTTCCATAAATTGTAATGAAGACACTTTTTCCATAAAGGTTATCATGCTGTGTTAATCTTTTAGAGCAGAGAGGAAGTTCTAAGTTTGGTTTAGGTTGTATTGTTAAGCGTTTGGTATTATTGTCGGTTCTCTCTGCCTCTGCAGGACAAGCAATGGGAAGAGCACTGTGATAAACGCCATGTTATGGGACAAAGTCCTGCCCTCCGGCATCGGCCACACCACTAACTGCTTCCTGCGGGTGGAGGGGACGGACGGAAGTGAGGCCTACCTGCTGACTGACGGCTCTGAGGAGAAGAGAAGTGTTAAGGTCGGTATCAAAGTGGGTGTTATCCTTAGAAGTCGTGACTCCTCCCTCTCCCCATGTCTGTGCTCCGCCCACCCTCCCCATGTGATCTCAAACCTCCAATCCCATGTCCACCCACTTCATGTTATGTTTTTGACCCCTTAGTATGTAGTGTCAGGCGTAGTGTTTCTCCTGCTCTCACATCTCTTCCTCCCGACACAGACGGTGAACCAGCTGGCCCACGCTCTCCACCAAGATGAGCTGCTGGACTCTGGCTCTCTGGTCAGTGTCATGTGGCCAAATTCCAAGTGTCCCCTCCTGAAGGATGACCTGGTGCTGATGGACAGGTGAGGTTGTCACCGGAGGGGTTGTCTCATTGGGGACACATTACTTGTTTATCCATGAGTAATATATTATGTAGTACTGTACAGTAGACATGATGGCGTTCAACAATCGTGCATGAAAAAGTGATGTAACCATGTAGGGATAGATACAGCAGACAAGTCGCTGAGTCCATTTGGTGGGGGAGCAGAGAATGTGGGTAGGAGGGGCCTGCCAAAAAGGCTTACAATCTAAGGGGTGGAGGAGACGAACATATGAGGTGGAGTAGCATTTAAGTCCAAGGGAGGGGTTGGAGCTATGAAGATGGTGTGTAATCAATGGTGAACAAATGGGTCTTTAAAGAGACTCCGTAACAAAAATTGCATCCTGTTTTTTATCATCCTACAAGTTCCAAAAGCTATTCTAATGTGTTCTGGCTTACTGCAGCACTTTGTACTATCTCAGTCTCTGTAATAAATCAACTTATCTTTCACTTGTCAGACTTGTCAGCCTGTGTCTGGAAGGCTGCCAAGTTCTTCAGTGTTGTGGTTCTGTGATGCATCTCCCCCCTCCTGGCCCCTCTGCACACTGCTGTGTGTTATTTAGATTAGAGCAGCTTCTCTCTTCTCTCTTATCTTTTACAAGCTGGATAAATCGTCCTCTGAGCTGGCTGGGCTTTCACATACTGAGGAATTACAGACAAGGGCAAAGCTGTTTGCAGGAAGAAAAGAGCAGCCTGAAACTTCAGTGCATGAGAGATGCAGGGGGAAAGAAACACACAAATGATCTCTTGAGATTCAAAAGGAATGCTGTATACAGCCTGCTTGTGTATGGATGTATTTTCTATGTGTGGACATACTGTACATCAACCTACTTCCTTTTTTGTTGGCCATTTTGTTTGTTTATAAACAAACTTTTTTAAACTGTTTTTAACCACTTTAAATGCGGCGGGGAGCGGCGAAATTGTGACAGAGGGTAATAGGAGATGTCCCCTAACGCACTGGTATGTTTACTTTTGTGTGATTTTAACAATACAGATTCTCTTTAAGGCCTGCTTGAATTAGTTGTAGGTGGGGGTGAGCCAGAACAGGGGAGGGAGTTCCATAGAGTATGGGCTGCTCCAGAGAAGTTGTGGAGCCTCAGGAGTGAGCAGGTGACAAGGGGTGGACTTCCATAGAGAGTTGGAGGAGCAGAGAGAGCTGGTTAGGGAGAACATGATGATGATAAGGACAAGAGAATGGCTGGGTTATGCCTTAAAGAATCTGCTCACACATCACCTGGAAGTTTAATTCGGTTTAAACTCTTATTGGTCACATTTTTGGAGCAAGTGAGAAAGTGTTTTTTCGTGATGTTTCAAAGCAGATTACAAAAAAACCAAAAGGGCTATTAAACCCAAACACAGTACCTGATAACACATGGGGGTACTTTCCTTCACTGCAGTCCAGTGTTTTCCTTTAAGGCTATGTTTCCATGCAAAGGATTTTTTTACAATGAAAATTCGCATTATTACGCAAACTGATGATTTTGACTGGGCTTGTTTCCATTTTATACAAATGTTTGTATGCGAGACAGCCTGCTACATTTTTGCACATATTTGCTTACTGAAAACAGGGCTGTGGAGTCAGTCGAGGAGACGGATGATTTTGTACCAACTCCACAGCCCGGACTGGAGACAGGAATTTGTCAGTTGTCATTTGGCAGAACAAGTAAATAAGACCATTGCAAGAAATCGCATGCAAAAATGTACATAAAATATTGTGCATTTTTCTCAATCTCCGAAAATTGAAATGCTATTTTCCTAATGCGCTAATGTAACGCTGCAGTGTCTAAGCTTATCCTAAATGTTTATTATGTCTTTGTAGCCCCGGTATTGATGTGACCACAGAGCTGGACAGCTGGATAGACCGGTTCTGTCTTGATGCTGACGTCTTTGTCTTGGTGGCCAACTCAGAGTCCACCCTCATGCAGACAGTAAGTGGCTCCGCCTCCAGCGCTAATTTTCCTCCTCAGCTCCTCCCACATGTTCATTCATGCTTGTATAGGAGTGTAAGGAATGTCTGTGCCGCAGGACTTGGTATCTAACAGATGTAATCAGACTGCAGACTGGACTGGCACACAGGAACATCACACTTTGCTGCCAGTGTGTGGATAAGTCCAGGTGCTGAAAATGATTAACAAGGGCTCCTGCTCTGTACAGCTAATTACTACTATGGCTCGGTGGGAATTTCTGCACAGACTCACGGCAACCGTGCTCCAAACAAAGTATACAGATGGCTGTTGCCAAGGATACATAAGAGCAATATGAGCGTGTTAAGGTGGCCACTAATGATCCAATTTCTAGAGAAAAATAATTTGAGCGATCAGATAATTCTGATCGGAAGAAAAATTGTTCGCCATCAACGAACCAATCTTTGCTTCCCTTTGCTTATCACAACCAACAAGAAAATCCAAATTTTGGTTTGACAAAAATCCAATTGGACGACTATTTTCATAATCGTAAATATTGTAAACTATTTTCATAATTCCTAATCGTTTGTGACCATCAACTGAGATTATTTACAACCAATCCGATCAGAATTTCTGATCGCTCTTAACGATTTTTCGCTAGAAATTGGCTAGTTAGTGGCCACCTTTAGTTTTGGAAATTATTGGCCGGTTAGAGTCAGTTCAGTGTTGGCCGTTTTCATGATCTTTCTCACTTCAGTTTCCCTTAACCACCCTGGCGTTCTGATTAAATCGCCAGGGTGGCTGCGGGAGGGTTTTTTTTAAATAAAAAAAAAACTATTTCATGCAGCCAACTGAAAGTTGGCTGCATGAAAGCCCACTAGAGGGCGCTCCGGAGGCGATCTTCCGATCGCCTCCGGCGCCCAGAATAAACAAGGAAGGCCGCAATGAGCGGCCTTCCTTGTTTTGCTTATATCGTCGCCATAGCGACGAGCGGAGTGACGTCATCGACGTCAGCCGACGTCGTGACGTCAGCCGCCTCCGATCCAGCCCTTAGCGCTGGCCGGAACTTTTTGTTCCGGCTACGCTGGGCTCAGGCGGCTGGGGGGACCCTCTTTCGCCGCTGCTCGCGGCGAATCGCCGCAGAGCGGCGGCGATCAGGCAGCACACGCGGCTGGCAAAGTGCCGGCTGCGTGTGCTGCTTTTTATTTCATCAAAATCGGCCCAGCAGGGCCTGAGCGGCAGCCGCTGGCGGTGTTGGACGAGCTGAGCTCGTCCAGACCGCTCAGCTGGTTAAAGGAGTTATCAGGGAAAAATCTAAAAATGAGCTTTACTCACCTCCAACCTCTTGCAGCCGACTGTCCCACGCTGTCACCTCTGCTCCCCGCCGCCGTCCTGCTCTCGCCGCTCGGTATTCAGACCGACCCACGTGGCCATGATTGACAGCGGTGCTTCGCGAGCGGCGAGAGTGGGACAGCGGCGGGGAGCGGAGGTGACAGCGTCGGACAGTCGGCTGCAAGGGGCTGGAGAAAGCCCCAGGTGAATAAAGCTCATTTATTTTTTCCCTGATAACTCCTTTAAGGCTGGTTTCACACCAGGACGTTGCGTTTAGGGGACGTTATAGGTCGCATAACGTGCCCCTAACGCAACGCCTGGTGCTCTCTGATGTGGACGTCGGAGTGAGCCGCGCTGTGCAGCTCACTCTGGCGTCCGTGATGCGTACTTTTGTGCACATGCGGCATCACGTGGTCCCGCCCGGCCAATCGCCGCACAGAGCGGCCGCTCCAGGAAGTAAACACTGCACGTCACTGAGTGCAGTGAATATTAATTAGCCATGTGCCCGGCCGCTCTCCCCTCCTCCCCAACATGACTGAGCATGTGCAAACAGTCTAACGCGGCTTAGCCGCTTATAAAGTACTGCATGCAGTACGTTGTCTTATGGCGCAGCGTTACACTGTAACGCAACGTGGGCACTGTGAACAGCCCATTGATTTTTCATTGCTGTGCGTTGGGGGTGCGTTACAGGCTGCTCTAACGTGCGCCTGTAACGTCCCACTGTGAAAGCAGCCTAAGGGAACCAGAAGTGAGAGGGATATGGAGGCTGACATATTTATTTCCTCTTAATCAATGCAGATTGCCTGGCTGTCTTGCTGATCCTCTGCCTCTAATACTGTTAGCCGTAGACCCTGAACAAGCATACAGCAGATCAAATACTTACCTAAGGAGACAAAGATTCAAAAGCCGAAAACGTACTCTTATTTATCTCTGTTAGCCAATAAATGGTATCATCCAGATTCAAAACTTCTTGCTGTTACTGATGGCTAACATGGTACAATACCCTACTGCTATTTCCTCAGGAGAGGGAAGGCTCTGGGTCCTATAGAGCCTCCCTGTTCCTCCCCTGGTCCCCTCGTTCCACCGCAGGCTCCTCTGTTCATATCTCCTGTCGTGGGAGGATTCAGAAGTCTTTGGGAGCCCGAGTGCTCTGAAGACGGGCCACTCAGTACTGCACATGTGCGAGCATGCTCTCTCGCACACTCACACATGTGCAGTACAAAGTCGTCTGTCTTCGGGAGCACTCGGGCTCCCAAAGACTTCTGAAGCCTCCCATGGCAGGAGATTGGAACGGAGGAGCCTGCGGTGGAACGAGGGGAGGTAAGTATGTGTTTTTTGTGGGTTTTTTTATTTGCTTCAGACCTGCTTTAAAAATAAATAAATATGGCAGCCTCCATGTGTCTCTTATTTCAGGCTCCCTGTAAACTTAAGTTCGTCCTTCCAGATGTTTCATTGTCAGTAAAGACGAATAGGAGACTCTCCCATTACTCACATTTATGCCGTTTCAGAGATAAGTCATATGACTCAGGTTCCCCTTCACAAAAGCTCAATTCCATTAGTAGAGTAGCATTCTCTAGCAAGAGCACATTTCTCATTCCCAGCACAGATTTGACTACTTGACTCCACCCACTTCCTCCCTCTGCTGCTGAGAGATGAACTCTTTATGATCAGCAGTCTCCTCCTCCTGCTAATTGTGTAGTAAAGCATTTAACCCTTCCTGCACCCTCCCCAGCATGCGTTTAGGTTTATTATTATTTCGGGTTTGCTGTCTTGTAAGTTTTTCTAACATGAAGTTTTTTTGCAGGAAAAGCAGTTTTTCCACAAAGTGAACGAGCGTTTGTCACGACCGAACATCTTCATCCTGAACAATCGCTGGGATGCGTCTGCATCGGAGCCGGAATACATGGAAGAGGTGAGGGCAAGGAGACGGCCATGTTGACTGATTGTATATACATGTACTACGGGTGTATTTCTGGTCCTTATTACTGTCAGGTGGGCTGGAAGACCTGGCGCTCTCAGATTTGATGAGGTAATGGTCTTAGAGGGATCTATCTGTTGACCAAGTTGATCAGTGTATGGCCAGCCTTAGTCTACTGTAGGGACTTAAGACAATATGGTGAGGCGATAAATGATCAATATTAACTCTGCTTTGTTTTTTGTGTTTTCATCTCTAGAATCCTTGTTCAGACTCTCATGAATTCCCTTTTCATGACAGGCTCTCTTGAAAGTAGAAAAATAAAGTGCTTTCTTTATAGTTACACTGAAGTGAAAAAAACGTATGATATAATGGATTGCATGTGTAGTACGGATAATTATTAGAACATTAGCAGCAAAGAAAAGTCTCATATTTTTTTCCCTCCAGTTATATAGATTTTTTTTTATAACATTGCATAATTCTCTAATATTTGCAGTTTATAAACTACACTCTATATTTTAAATGATGAAACAGAGCAGAACTAATGACCCTTTGAACTTCCTGGCAGTAAAACCTTAAACGGTGAGAGACAGGTTGAGATAAGTGCTGAGAACAGCACTGTAGCCAACTAAGCTTCGTCAGAGAACTCAGAGAAGCTCTTTTGCATAGATAACCGAAGTTTATTAACTCTTCATGGACTGGAAACAATATGAGACTCATATATGTGCTGCTAATGTTGTATTTCTTAGCTGTACTACTCATACAACTCCATTATATCATACGTTTATTTTCACTTCAGATTCCCTTTATTATTCCGCCCAGAGAGATGAGTAATATAACCTCATCAGCAGTGTTCATAAATAGTATCTGGGCCAAGTCTGTGATTAGCCGTCTATTCTGGGCTCAGCGGAGCCAACAATGCTTTTATCAGTCGATGTGACTTGTATTTTATGCCGTGCAGACAGCCGCCTGAGCAGATCCGGTATAGATGTGCAGCATTAGCTGAGAGGGAGGAGAGATGGTTGCTGCACACTGTGTGATGTACTCTGCAGAGGCTCACAGCACACTTATGTAAGAGGAGTCTGATTCACTAGAGAGAGTGCTTATAGGAAGTGCTGCAGCCAGCTTCAGTGCCTGCCTAGGTAGGCCAGTATCAGCCGCACCCTGCCCTATCCCACTGCAGGATCCTTACATTGCAGATTGCAGGGTTATGTTTACTCCCATTCTTCATGCTTGGACCTCACTTAAAGAGAAACTGAAGCAAAAAAAAAAAAATGATGATCTAATGAGTTGTATGTGTAGTGCAGGCAAGAAATAAGACATTAGGAGCAGAGACATAAGTCTAATATTGTTTCTAGTACATGAAGAGTTAAACTCCAGTTGTTATCTATGCAAAAGAGCCACTGAGCTCCACGACTTTCAAAGTCGCAGAGAGCTCTGTCTTTTGAAGCTTGTTATCGCAAGTGTCTGGCACTGTATTGTTGTTTTTTCTGCAGAGGACAGGTCAATAGTTTATTGGCCTGCTCTGTAAAATCATTTAGAATGCTGAGTAGTGTGTAAACTGCAAATATTAGAGAATGATGCAATGTTATAAGAAGCACTATATAACTGAAAATAAAAATATGAGAATATTTTCTTTGCTACTAATGTTCTAGTAATTATCCTTACTACACAACCAATTCATTATATCATTTTTTTTTCGCTTCAGTGTCTCTTAAATGGGAACCTTAACTGTAGAAAAAAAACAAGTTTAACTTACATGTGGCCAGTACCAGCCCCTTCCAGCTGCCCTGTGCCCGCGCAGCCACTCACCAATCCTCTGGTCCCCCGCAGCGACCCCCTGTCACTTGGATTGTGCGGCCCTGGTCCGCACACCTCCTAACCGTCCACGGGAGCGGTCTCCGCATGTGCAGTGCCAAAAAAATCTCTACTGCGCATGCACAGAACGCTCCCGTCGACGGCCACGCATATGCAGTGGCCCGTCAGCTCACTAGTCGTCTGGCCGGAAGAAGGTTGCTGCGGGAGACTGGAGGGACGCTTAATGATGGCGCGTGCAGAGGGCGGCTGCAGAGCGGCTGGTAGAAGCCCCAGGTAAGTTAAACTCAGTGTTTTTTGTACAGTTAAAGAGACTCTGTAACAAAAAAAGTTCCCCTGGGGGGTACTCACCTCGGTATGGGGAAGCCTCAGGGTCCCAATGAGGCTTCCCCCTCCCCTGTAGCTGCAGGCAGTCCAGCGCTGGCTCCCCGAAGTGTCCCGCAATCCTCCCCCGACAAGCCTGACAAGCGCTGATTTATTTACCTTCCCTGGCTCCAGTAGGGGCGCTGTTGCGGCTCTCAGCACGGAGATAGGCGAAAATAGCCGATCTCTGTCGGGTCCGCTCTACTGCACAGGTACAGGAGACTTGCGCCTGCGCAGTAGAGCGGACCGACAGCAATCGGCTATTGCCGCCTATCTCCGAGCGGAGAGCCGATACTGCGCCTGCGCTGGAGCCGGGAAGGTAAATATTTACATCCCCGCTGTTCGGGGAGCTTTATCGCTGCCCTGAGGTGAGTACCCCCCAGGTGAGATTTTTTTCGTTACAGGTCTTCTTTAAGGCTGCCCTATAGCATTATAGGGATCTAAGCAGTAAATTTTGAAAACTTTTTAAACGAACCTCCCTCTTAAAGCGGAATATAACCCTGCATTTCAACTTTGCTCTAAAACATTATTTACAGTATATTATATGCAACCAGCATTTTTTTTTAAGGGAGGTAATTGTGGCCTGGCGGAAATGGTAATGGGGAAAATTACATTTTTGACATGATTTTGTGTTTAAAACTTTTTTATAGTACTCAAAATGTATACTAGACCCTTGCTTGATGCATTTTGGTGCATTATAGGCAAACCTTTCACAAAATTTAATTGAACCACTTCTTGCTCAGAAATCCAGCAGAAATTGTAAATATGTAATTATTTATTTTTTTACAATATTTATTTATAAATTTAGTCAGTGGTTTCCCATTGTAAAATTTTTCCTCTTGCTGAATTACATTCTGAAATCTATCTCAGGTGGTGACATCTGTAGTCCTGGCAGGTGCAGCTCTGCAGAATGTTTGTATACTCAGTATTCTGAAGCCAGTGAAAATAAAGCCTACTCTCCCTGAATGCTCTTGGAGGAGAGTTCTGCATAGCTAAACAGCCTAGGCTGTGACATCATTGGGAGGGCAGGTCTACATACCAATATACAACAATATATAGATTTAGGAAGTGTTTGTGATGCTGAAACCAGGAAAATTACCACAAAAGTGGGTAGACTGAATAATATACTATTCTACTATATGTCAGTACAGGGCCTCTTGAAAGTATGAGACATTGTATTAGTTGGTATAGGGAAGGGAAAGGTAGGCGTGTGTAATAGTGTGATGACATCACTGAAGTATGTACAGTATAGCGGTCAGTGTTTAGCGATGGCTCCGCCCTGTAACGCGTAGCCCTCTTCTGTGTGCAGGTGAGACGTCAGCACATGGAGCGCTGCACCAGCTTTCTGGTGGATGAACTGGGCGTTCTGGACCGCACCCAGGCCAGCGACCGCATATTCTTCGTGTCCGCTAAAGAAGTGGTGAACGCCCGGATACAGAAAGCTCAGGGGATGCCGGAAGGAGGTGAGATTTCTGCTTTATCCCTTTTATGATCAATCTTATTACGTCTCTCAAGAGAGACACTGTATTAGATTTGCTTTCATTGATCCGACTGTAGGGATGGGCCGATTAGATCCTAATAATTACGTCATACATGCAAATATGATGCAAGTTGTATGCAGTTTGTAATTGGGCTAAGATCATAAACAGCAGTGCAATTCCAGACTGTGTAGAATTTGCTTTAACCCATTAGCAGACATCAATAGAGTTATCTCGTTTGAGATGAGTGAGCTGCTTTTGACCTCAGTCGGCAGAACTCGTTGTGCTGTAAATTCTTGGAATGCTGTGATGTCTCTCTGCTAGCAGAAAATATAGATACTGAAAGCGGAAGTCCTCTGTTATTGCCTCACACTGCCCCCTAGTGACAAGTGGCCATAAATACACATCACAGCAGTACTAATTAGAATCAAGGAAATGTAACAAATTTGAACATTTCTAAAATAAATGGGCCTGGATCACTTGCACTAAATACATTCTGTTAAAGGGTTAAACATGCATGCAATATAAATTGTTGAGCTATTTGGCACTGAGGTAGTCAGTTGCTGTTAAGATCCCCTATTACAAGAACCTGAGCACCTATGTTACGTAATGATATAAAACTAAACCAACCCCTATGGGAGGTTGGTAAACGATGAGGGCTTTTGTGGGGGGCATTTACTTATCTGTGGTGGCTTCTCAGTTACCCACCGTCTATACAAGGACATCGTGCTTACTGTGCTGCACAACCACAGGTTTGAAGTTCCCTGTTATTGTCGGGGGTCCCCGGCCAGTGCAGTGCATGCTGTGAGACGTAGTCCACTAATGTGGTGATATCTCCCGACAGATAGATGTAATAACATTGATGAACTGCATTTCCCATCATGCATTGCGGTGGCCGGGAACAGCTGACCCCAACGCATGTACTTGAAACTGATGGTAATTTGGCACAGGAAGCAGCAAGATAGATGTCCTTGTATGGTGGGGGTCGCATCTGCCCCCTCCCCCCTCCTTCAGGTAAGTAAATGCATGATAACCCTACAGTGCAACAAGGAGCCTTCGCCAGGGCCCCCCTAACCTTCATGTACCCACAGCTTCCTGGGGTGCACATTGACATAATTTCCTGTCCTAGACCGTCCAAACAGGAATTGGACAATCCATCGCATTTAAGTTGTTTGCCTGAATCAGATTATGTGTTTTTTGCATGTTCTGGCCCACCCTGCTAAACTTAAACTGGTACGAAATGTAAAATGTCATCTCTGCTCTAAAACACAGCATAAGAACTACTGGGAAATAAAAATGACTGGTGTAAAGTTACCGGAAGGGTAAATGATTGAAAGTTCCACTTCACTGAAGCTAATTGATAAGACGACAAATTATCAGACTGTCTTGTATTTAGTAATTGGAGATCAAACCAAGCAGAGACGCTTTCATCCCTCCCACTGTGAGTTAGAGATGTTTCTCTGATTTCTTTGATCTGCGAATAGTAACCCAAGATAATCGGATTCTTTTTGTCCCACAACCAGCAATGTTGTCAACTAGCTTTGGAGTGAAGTGGAAGTTTGAGTTATTAACCCTTCCAGTAACTTTTATACCGGTCCTTTTTTCGTCTGTCTTATGAGTTTTAATGCCGTGTTTAAAGCGAACTGAAGCTCGGGTTCAAAATCTGCTACTTGCTATTTAGAGAGGGAAGCCTCAGGATACTAATAAGGCTTCCCTTGGTTGTAACAAGCCCACCATTGCTGAGTGCGGTCCCCCTTCACATAGGGGCCGAGCAACTCCTCTTCCTGGTTTAAAGAGACTCTGTAACAAATTTTTCAGCCTTAGTTCTTCCATCCTATAAGTTCCTATGCCTGTTCTAATGTGGTCTGTCTTACTGCAGCCTTTCCTACTTGCACTGTCTCTGTAATAAATCTTATCTCCTTTCCTCTGTCGTGTCTGTCGGGCTAAGGCTTGAATGTGTGGAATGTGCAGGGCTGCTTGTGATTGGATAGAAGCGATACACACCCTCTTCAGGCCCCCTGCACACGCTGTATGACTCACACACTCTGTTTATGTGAGCCTATCACAAGCTAGTTAGTTTGTTTGTAAACACTGCCTAAAACTCTCAATTACAAGCCAGGATTGCAGCAGAGAGTGGCAGAAACAGCACAGAGGGGCACAGGAGAAAATAAGGAATAGAATGGTATGTTTTTTAGTGTAAGAATATTAGAGTACAGATTCTTTTTAAGTGTGCACATGTGGGCTTAGTCGGAGGAGCTGCGTGGCCTCCATGTGATTAGCCACAATTTCTTGTCACTAATCTTCCGGGGGGGACCAAGGAATAGCGATAGAATCCTGAGGCTTCCCTCTCTTAAAGGAAACCAGAGCTGATCAAATATATTTAGTTTTTTACATACCTGGAGCTTCCTCCAGCCTCATGCGCACGGATCGCTCGCACACCGCCGTCCTCCGTCTCCTCCCTGTTTGATACCGGGTCCCGTAACTTCAGCCAGTCGCGGCCAGTCTGCGCAAAAGAAGGTGGTGGCGGGTGCTAGAGAAATACGTAGAGAGCGCACTTCTTTTGCGCAGACTGGCCGCGACTGGCTGAAGTTACGGGACCCGGTATTGAACGGGGAGAAGGGTGAGGACGGCGGCGTGGGAGCGATCCGTGCGCATGAGGCTGGAGGAAGCACCAGGTATGTATAAAATGTTTATATTTGCTTAGCTCTGGTTTCCTAAGTATCTGATTGTGTACCAGAGCTTTGGCTGAGGTACACTTTTTAATGAATATTTTAGTTTAGAGTATAGCTGAAATTTGAATTTCATACCTTTTTTGTATAGCTGTCAATGTATTGCTTCCTCTGAATGTGTTTCCTGGTAACCAATGCTCCAGTCTCTGCAGCCCTGACTTGTTCTCGCTGAAGCCTTTTTGCAGCGATCTTTCAGATATTGGAATTGTATTGAGTGTTCTTGCATTTTTTTCTATTGATGTATTTTATTGACGTATGGTTTTATTGCTAGGAGGAGCCTTAGCGGAAGGTTTCCAAGTGCGGATGTTTGAATTTCAGAATTTTGAGAGAAGATTTGAGGTGAGCTTCTATCTGGTTGGAAAACGTGGCTTTTTAGAGAACTGCAGAAAAACCGACACTTTTATTTATATTTCTCAGGAGTGCATTTCCCAGTCGGCCGTGAAAACCAAGTTTGAACAGCATACGATGAGAGCCAAACACATAGCGGAGGTATTGCGGCAGATTATGGAGTCCGTACACGTGGCAGCCCAGGAACAGAGGTGAGTGAGGCCACATACATCCAATAAAAATCTGCCTTATGTCATTAGTGTTCATATCACAGAGGCAGCAGTTTAGACAGATCGTTAGTCGTGTACATCAAAAACGGGTGCCGGGGAAATTTGGGAGCTGGGTAAAGCTGCTGGCAGAATATCGGCAATGCTGACAGTATTCTCCTATGTGGCGCTGGATAATTACACTACCATAATAGCATAATATCGGTAAAATTACCCATATTCTATCGCTTTACATAACCTTTCTCTCACACAAACCCTCTCTCTATCTACACCTAACACTAACCTACCGCTATATAAGGCTAACACTAACCTTCCTTACCTGCTCTTGGCACTAACCCGGTAACTTACCCCTGCCACCGCAATCTAAACCTAAAGCTTACCTTCCTTACCTGCTCTTGGCACTAACCTGGTAACCTAAAGGGACTTAAAGGGGGGTCGGGGGAAAATGAGTTGAAGTTACCCGGGGCTTCTAATGGTCCCCCGCAGACATCCTGTGCCTGTGCAGCCACTCCCCTATGCTCTGGCCCCGCCTCCGGTTCACTTCTGGAATTTCAGACTTTAAAGTCAGAAAACCACTGCGCCTGCGTTGCCGTGTCCTCGCTCCCGCTGATGTCACCAGAAGTGTACTGCTCAGACACAGACCATACTGGGCCTGCGCTGTGCGCTTTTGGGGCCATCAGTGGGAGTGAGGACACGGCAACGCAGGCGCAGTGGTTTTCTGACTTTAAAGTCAGATCAGAAATTCCAGAAGTGAACCGGAGGCGGGGCCGGAGCATCGGTGAGTGGCTGCGCCAACACAGGATGTCTGCGGGGGACCGTTAGAAGCCCCGGGTAAGTTCAACTCATTTTCCCCTGACTTCCCCCCCCCCCTACAGTATCCCTTTAACTTCGCCACCACTATCTAAGGAACGATGTTTTGGTTGCCTTGGCTCTTCCACTACGCTTGTGTCTTCCAGTGCCCAAATTGTCCACTAGGAGGTGCTATAATCGCAATTAATGTTACGGTCTTTGCTGCACCTAAGTTTCCTTTTGGCCGTAGGCACCGAAATTTCCTGCAACATTGTAATGTTTTAACAAGTTGTTTGCTTTGAGAGACATCGTTAGATTTTAGGTCTACTGTTTATGGGGTTCATGGAAAAAGATTTTCCAGCTACAACCTGAAGTATCCTGGACATGGTAGTTATAAGTCCCGCCCCTAGGAACAAAAACCAGCTGGAAATGTACTTCCTCTCTACATTTCTCTCTTGCGCACCTGTGCTTCTGCAGTACGGGGCCTTCCTGCAGCTGTGGATTCAAACGGGGGAGCCAGAGCTGGAATGAGGGGACAGTGAGAAGAGTGTGTGGGGGGGGGGGGGCTCTCTAGCACCAAGAGCCTTCCCTCTCATTAGTTTTTTCTTTTAGTTTAGGATTTGCTTTAAAGGTATTAAGTAAACAACTTTTGTTGTTACGTCTTTGATTCACATGTGATGGTTTGCCCCATCTACAGGGTTTACTGCCTGGAGAAGCGAGAGGAGTTCCGAGACAGACTGGAGTTTATAGAGAAACAGCTGGAACTGCTTAGCGAGGACTACAGGCTGAAGATCAAGCAGATCACAGATGAGGTGGAGCGACAGGTAAGCAGATCACAGATGGGCACCTTTGGTCTGCACAGAAGGGGAAATTATTAGAATAATTATTTTAACCTATATGGTGCTAGCATTTTCCGTAGCACTGTACTGATAACAGACAATAGATGGGATCACTCCCAGCTCAGTAACGGCTGACAGAGGAGCAAGGAGCTTTCTCAGTGAGCTGCATGGGGAGGTTGAGAAGAGAGGAGGATAACACCGGATAATTCTAGGCATATCTGTGTAATGTATGGATGCAATGTAAGCTCTGTTTACATAGCGGTAATTTCTTTATTCTTGTCCCGTGTGAATACCGCAGGTGTCGAATGCCATGGCCGAGGAGATCCGCCGCCTCTCAGTCCTGGTAGACGAGTTCCAGCTGGACTTTCATCCTTCCTCGGTTGTCCTTAAAGTGTATAAAAATGTAAGTGCCCCGGTCCTGTTATTAGTCTGCTGGGAATCCATGTTTTACAGTCCTGTAACCTGATTGGCTGTTCCTGCAGGAGCTGCACAGACACATCGAGGAGGGGCTGGGGAGGAACCTGTCTGACCGCTGCTCCAGCACCATTTCCGTGTCACTGCAGAACACTCAGCAGGAAATGATCGGTAAGATGGGGGCATCTGTATAATTCGGGACAGTTGTACTGCCCTTGGTAACTAGTCACAGGTCTGGTAGTGACAGGCCCAGGGTGCATTATGGGAAATGGAGCTCCAAGGATAGAGACAGGCCCACAGTGCATTATGGGACTCCAAGGAAAGTGACACAGCTATGGGGCATGGAGCTCCAAGGAAAGTGAGAGGCCCAGGGTGCATTATGGGACATGGAGCTCCAAGGAAAGTGATAGGCCCACGGTGCATAATGGGACATGGAGCTCCAAGGATAGTGACAGGCCCATGGTGCATTGTGAGACATGGAGCTCCAAGGATAGTGATAGACCAATGGTGCATTGTGAGACATGGAGCTCCAAGGATAGTGATAGACCAATGGTGCATTGTGAGACATGGAGCTCCAAGGATAGTGATAGACCAATGGTACATTATGGGACATGGAGCTCCAAGGGTAGTGACAGTCTCTCAATGTATTATGGGACAGGGAGCTCCAAGGATGACAGGCCCAGGGTGCATTATGGGACATGGAGCTCCAAGGGTAGTGATAGGCCCAGGGTGCATTATGGGATATGTAGCTCTAAGGATAGTAATGGGCTTAGGGTGCATTATGGAACATGTAACTGTAAGGATGGTAACAGGCCCAGGGTGCATTATGGGACATGGAGCTCCAAGGATAGTGACAGGCCCAGGGTGCATTATTGGACATGGAACTCCATGGATAGTGATAGGCATAGGGTGCATTACAGGACATGGAGCTCCAAGGATAGTAGCAGGCCCAGGGTGTATTATGGGACATGGTGCTCCAAGGATGGTAACAGGCCCAGGGTGCATTATGGGACATGGAGCTCCAAGGATAGTGACAGGCCCTGGGTGCATTATTGGACATGGAACTCCATGGATAGTGATAGGCCCAGGGTGCATTATGGGACATGGTGCTCCAAGGATGGTAACAGGCCCAGGGTGCATTATGGGACATGTCGCCTGGCACTGTCTTAGTGTTTGGTAGTGATAGTGGGCATTGCATGTGTGTTACACCAGCTTTGTGCATATTGGCACTCACTCTGCTCTCCTCCCCCTCTTCCTCCATGTAGAGGGCCTTTTGCCCCTCCTTCCTCCCACCTCCCGGACACAGATTGACCTGCTTGTTCCCCGCCAGAGCTTCAGTCTGAGCTATGACCTGAGCTGTGATAAACTGTGCGCCGACTTCCAGGAGGACATCGAGTTCCACTTCTCTCTCGGATGGACTATGCTTGTCAACAGATTCCTGGGGCCCAAAAATGGGCGCCGGGCTCTGATGGCATACAACGACCAGGTGAGTGGGAGGGGCTGAGGACCGGGGTAGTTATGTCACAGGAAGACATCATATAGACAGACAAGCTTCTATTCTGTATGTCTCACGCCTCTTAGGTACCCAGGAACATGCCTTTGACCCCAGTGAACCCCAGCATGCCTCCTATGCAGCAAGGGGCCATGACACAGGAGGAGCTTATGGTTTCCATGGTAACCGGGTTGGCTTCGCTGACGTCGCGGACATCCATGGGAATTTTGGTGGTTGGAGGCGTGGTAAGTGCCATTTCTTCTTCTCTTTTTTTTCTTTTATTGATTTGTGATATTTTCACTTAGAGCTCAACTACTACTTACATTTTCTATAGTAAAAAAAGAGAAAATTCTCCATTTTAACTGTGAGGAACAGAGGTGTGGGAGGAGAAAACAGGAGGGAAAGAGGCTTCAGCCAATCAGGTTGCATTAGTTAAAGGATAACTGTAGTGAAAAGTATATGGAGGCTGCCATAATGATTTTCTTTTAAGCAATACCAGTTGCCTGGCTGTCCTGCTTACCCTCTGCCTCTAATATTCTTAGCCATAGCCCCTGAACAAGCATGCAGCAGATCAGGGGTTTCTGACATTTTTGTCAGATCTGACAAGATTAGCTGCATGCTTGTTTCTGGTGTGATTCTGCAGGCAGATAGTTCAGCAGGGCTGCCAGGTAACTGGTATTGCTTAAAAGGAAATCAATATGGCAGCCGCTATCTACCTCTCACTACAGTTCTCCTTTAAGTCTGAGGGGAAAGTAAAGAAGCAAAAAAAAAAAAAGACAACCCAGAATGCCCTGCAACTTCCTTTGTGTACCAAATAAGAGTCAGGTAAACTGGGGAATGATAATTTATCAACAAGAAAAGTAATAGTGATTTTAACTTCTGGATTGCCTTTGTTAGCATCCTTATTACTTGTTTCCCAGATATAAATAAAGAATTGATTTTTGATTTTATGCCCGACAGTTACACTTTAAAGGGAAGGTTCAGGGACTCTGAAAAAAAAATTAAAAATCCATATCCCCTTACCTGGGGCTTCCTCCAGCCCGTGGCAGGCAGGAGGTGCCCTCGCCGCCACTCCGCAGGCACCTGGTGGTCTCCGGTGGCCGACCTGGCCAGGCCGGCTGCCAGGTCGGGCTTCTTCTGCGCTCCATTATGCATGTCATGCCGGCGCGCTGACGTCATCGGACGTCCTCCGGGCTGTACTGCGCAGGCTCAGTAGTTCTGAGCCTGTGCAGTACAGCCCGGAGGACGTCCGATGATGTTCCTTCTCTTTTTTTTTTACAATATTTATAAATAATTTAGTCAGTCTTTATCACATGTGGCGAGATCTTTAGTCCTCATTTGCTCTTAGTGCACTTCGGTCTGCTTTTTATCAGCACATGATCCGTGTTACAGATTGATACATGTTGCTGAAAAGTTCACAGAAGCGCACTAGTGGAAATGAGGCCTTAGTCCTGTCAGGTACAACTCTACAGAATGTTTGGTTACTGAGAGTTCCGAAGCCAGTACAAAATATACCTGATCCCCCAGAATGCTCTGAGGAGAATTCAACCTAGCTAAACAGCCTAGGCTGTGACATCACTGGGAGGGCAGTGTTACATACCTATATGCAGCAATATGTAGATATAGGAAGTGTTTCTGAGGCTAAAACCAGGAAAATTTACCATAAAAGTGGCTATCTTGAATAATTTACTGCATTCTACTATATGTTGCAAGTGAGACAAACATTGGCTGAATAAATAGGTATGATTCACAAACCTGCACTGTCGTTTCAGACGGTGTAATTGTTGACATTTTATTTAGCATTCTGCCCTTATAACCTCTCCATGTAATTTCACTGCACCATGAGAATGAGTCTAGGAGTGGGACCGCCTACACTGTGAGGCACACCAGCAGCAGTAACATCATCAGTGTGCTGCTTCTCAGTGTGAAGAGGGTGGGAACCCTGAGGAAAGTCATTTCTATTGGTCGGTTGTGTGGCTGGGCTGTCTGAATCACAAGCCTAGCCAGACACATGCCTGCTATTATATGGCAGCTGATGCATTTCACTTGATTTGTCATTATGTCTGAGTTTCCCCTTTTACCACCTTCATTTCATAGTAACATTCCCTCTCTCCCCTCCTGTGATATTACAGGTCTGGAAGGCTGTCGGGTGGCGCCTTATTGCCTTGTCTTTTGGCCTCTATGGGCTTCTGTACGTCTACGAGCGTCTCACGTGGACCACGAAGGCCAAGGAGCGAGCCTTCAAGCGCCAGTTTGTTGACTACGCGGCGGAGAAACTGCAGCTCATCGTCAGCTATACAGGATCCAACTGCAGCCACCAAGTCCAGCAGTGAGTCCCCCACCCTCCAGGTTATAATAATACCGGTCTGGGTGGGAGAGAGTTAAATGGCACACAATTTTGGATCAACTTAAAGCACACTTAAAGGACATCTGAGGTGACATGATGAGATTGACATTTGTATGCTGTTTTCTTTTTTTTTCCGTTTCTCTGTCCAAAAGAGTTAAACATCAGGTATGCAATTAACAGTTTCTGTCCAAGTCGGGATCGGGTCAGGCAATAGCAAAACCCTCACTGATGAAGAATTATACACACAATAGTTTATTTTCACCTCAGATGTCCTGTAAGGCTCATACACACATCGGATTTTTCCAAACGACCGGTCGTTTGGACGTTTGAACGTCCAGTCGTTTGGACGTCAAATCGGGTGTGTGTACGGTCGGTCGTTCAGCTGATAAATGCACCATGCACTTATGCATATAGGGTTAGATTTGTGTACCCGGCTGATCAATTGTGAAATTGTGTTCTGCTGATATGAAGCTGTAGGGGACAGCAAAGCTTCAAGATTTGCATACCGCTGCAGCACAGATGAATGTTTCTGTATGCTGCCTCGGGGGACTTCGGAAGCGTGCGTGTGCACATGCGCAGTACGGAGCCGCCCATCTTTGGAAGCACTCGGGGACAGACCCTGGCCGTGTGAGGACTGCAGCTTCATGAGTCCATTGCGTGTTTTCCATGAAGTAACATCTCCCTCTCCTCCCCCGCAGGGAACTCGCCGGAACGTTTGCCCACTTGTGTCAGCAGGTGGACGTCACGCGGGAGAACCTGGAACAGGATATCGCGGCCCTCAATAAGAAGATCGAGATCCTGGACAGCCTGCAGAGCAAAGCAAAGCTACTGAGGTAACCGCAGCTCACCATTGTGCATGCTTTCCTCATACATGTGTATTTGTAACATGGATTGTGATGGCAGAATACACCATTTAAAGGAGTTATCAAGCAAAGTTTTTACAATATAAATGGCCTACCTGCTGTTCAGTAGGCCAATCTCAGTTGGATCGCATGTTTTTTTTTCCCCCCACAGGGCTTCACCGCCTCCGCAATTCGGGCCGTTTGTATTTCGTGCCCCGGAAGTAGTAATGGTAGAGGAATGTGAAACTTTCCTGTTCCTGTACTTGGAACGCAAGGGGAAGTTACTGTGCATTGCGTGCTTTCGTACAGTTCGGTACGGCTGCGCACGTGTAGTAGAGTGCAGGAGGAGGGTTTAAGCTTGCCTTCGTCACTCGCAAGCCAAACCCTCTGCTTCTGCCACCGCCCGTCAGACACGCCCACTCCCACAGCCGCCGCCTAGCCTCTATGCGCGCTCCCAGCACAGATCATCCGTGCATGAGAGGCGCAGGCAAGCGGTGCTGGGAGCGCGTATAGAGGCTAGGTGGCGCTGGCGGCGTGGGCTGGGAGGAGGAGTGGGCGTGTCTGACGGGCGGTGGCAGAAGCGGAGGGTTTGGCTTGCGAGTGACGAAGCAAGCTCAAACCCTCCTCCGGCAGCTCCAGTACGCGTGCGCAGCCGTACGTGAACGTACGGCTGCACGCATTAGAAGTCACTGTGCCAGCGTCCCGCAGCATATTGCGCCTGCGTTGCCACAGTAATTCCGGGTCGCTGGGGAACCTGACCCCTGACCCCGAAAATGCTACATTTGGACGGGGAATGGAAGGCGCGATCAGGCAACAAAAAAGGTTAGTTACACGCAGGCATGCGTGTTTTACATTTGTGAGATTGCCTGATGACACCTTTAAGTGTTTATGTAATAAAAAAAAAGAGAATAACGCAGCTACAGAAATTGTCATAGGATTTTCCACTTATAATAGAGGCTGCTAAGGTGTCCTGTCAGAGGTGAAAACACAAAAGTACTGGGTGCATTAAATAAAAAAAAAAATGGATCTTTACTTACCTGGGGCTTCTAACAGCACCCGGCAGTTTATCTGTATCCTCATGGGCTGCTTTGTTTTGCGCTGTGACATCTGGTAAAATCTGCGGACTACTGTGCATGCACCTCCCCAGCTACATGCCTCCTCAGTCCCGCCCCCGTGGCCGGGAGTGTTGTGCACTCTCGCAGCTGCAAGTTTCACAAACTGCCCAGAACACCCGGATATGGGAGTGCAGTCGAGAAGACGCGTGGCCAGGAGAGCGCAGGAAGTGACAATGACACCTCTGTGTGGACAGGAAGGTGGGGGGGAGCCTGGCTGGAAGAAGGTAAGTAAATGTCAACTTTTTCCCTCCACTTAAAGTGAACCCAAGGTGAGAGTAAACTGGTGAGATAAACAATTTATATTTTATTTTATATGTAAACATTTACAAAGTAGATTGAATGTTTTGCTGTCTCTGCTCAGTGGCAGACTTTTGTGTCCCTAAATGAAAAACATGAACTACTGACCTTGTTTTATCTTTCTCTGCCCTCAGAAGTTGTATTCTGCCAGGAAAACTTTTATGGCTGTAATTTGCGCCTCAGTGATGATTACTATATTCTGGACAAGACAGAAACTGTCACTTCCATGCCTAGAAATGATCTGTTTCAGGCTGCAAAATAAAACAAGTAGAACAGCCTGGCTATTAATGTTCTGCACTATACACATGTTTGTCTCGTGTGACACATCACCTCGGGTACACTTTAAGGTTCCTTTTAATCTGATTTTGGAGCAACTATAGTAGTCACATGGTTCCCGGCCTAGACGACCGGTCTGCCTAGAATTAGGGTTTGGCATTGGTTTCCATCGGTTCATGTCGCGACACGTTTTGAGCCCCTAGGGGTAAAAGGAGTCACAAATTTAGGAACACTTTAATTGCATTTTCCCCATGGTTGTATGTGAAGGAGGCGGAGTGTTCTGTACACACAGATAGGCATCAGGTATAACAAGTTAGAACTCTTTACTGCAGGAAAACATTCAGAGATAAATCGCACACCACCATCAGGAAATTCAGCTTACTTAGAACAGAGCGGGACACAGAGTGAATACAGGAAATAACAATACCATACAGATTGTCACATCATTCTACAGACAGTGACATCTTGTGGTTGTTTTACTATACGCAGTTCAGGTAATTCTGTTGATACTCCCAACTGTATGTAGTATCATCTGTTGTACAGCACCACAGACTATGGTGCTGCTAGAATACCTCACCATTCTGTATCGATGATTTTCTCTTTGTTTTTCAGGAATAAAGCGGGCTGGTTGGACAGCGAGTTGAACATGTTTACTCACCAGTACTTACAGCAGAGCTGATTTCTGCAGCCGGGACTCCAGTATACGTTTCAGTTATTCCCCATTTCAGTTCCTTTCTGCCTCCCTCAGTGCTCGCCTGTGTCCCCTGTGTACAGCGTAGAGTTCACAGGGATTATTAGCCAGGACATCGCCCTTTCTGCAACTTCCTGCAGCTGTCTGCTGTCCGCTGCTGCAAAGTATGCTGGGAAGAAGAGGAGGATTCTGGGATCGATATAGATGCTGCTTTGGAGGAAACACTTAGTAGAAGGAGAACTGGACAGTGACGCAAGTCAGCAGAGGTAGACGGATCCATTGTAGGTTTTATTGCTGACTTTACTTAATGCAGTATAAAACGTGCCATTTATTTAGTGAACTTCTCCAGCGGGGATTCAGTGAAAGCGTTTGTAGTTAGTGACTTCAGTCTCATAAATGAATGAAAAAGTATGTTCTAATTGCCGGTACTGTCTGTTCTATGCCCCATGATATGGAAGTAATAACAGTATATCCTGTGAAGGGCTTCTGGATCTCCTGAGGGACCAAGTAGCAAAAAGCTTCTCCTCAACTTGTGCCCCGTGCTCTACTCTTTTTTTGGGGGGGTTTTGTTTTAGCTCAAATGCCCATCTTTCCAGGCGAGCCCAGCTATTGGATGGCTGCTCATCTACCAACATGCATTTATAAAAAAAAAATCTCTCTACACATTTCTTGCAGTACAGCTATGACCGGTTTTAAATATATATTTATTATTATTATTTCAATTCTATTTCTGTCAATATACTTTTCAACTTCATAATCTCTAGGAAGCTTTTTCTTTAAAGAGAACCCGAGGTGGGTTTGAAGAATACTATCTGCATACAGAGGCTGGATCTGCCCCCAGCCTCTGTTGCTATCCCAAACCCCCCTAAGGTCCCCCTGCACTCTGCAATCCCTCATAAATCACAGCCACGCTGCTGACAAACAGCTTGTCAGAGCTGGCTGTGTTTATCTCTATAGTGTCAGTCTGCTGCTCTCCCCGCCTCCTGCAGAACTCCAGTCCCCGCCTGCATCCCTTCCCTCCCTGCTGATTGGAGGGAAGGGACGGGGGCAGGGACCGGAGCTATGCAGGAGGCGGGGGGAGCAGCTGAGACTGACACTACAGATGTAAATACAGCCTCACAGCACGGCTGTGATTTATGAGGGATTGCAGAGTGCAGGGGGACCTTAGGGGGGTTTGGGATAGCAACAGAGGCTGGGCTGTATAGGCAGATCCAGCCTCTGTATGCAGATAACATTCTTTAAACACACCTCGGGTTCTCTTTAAGCTGATCAGTTCAGTTTTTCCTTTTTTTGAAAGAAGGGATTTGCGGGTTATCGTTTCCACGCGGGATGGTCACTGAGATGGGAATAATTTCGTATTGATGTAGAACTATGCACATTTATGGAGCTTGAAAACTGGCCAAATTTTTTCTTAGCTGGATTTGATTGGTTTATTTTTAAGCTGTGTAAATTAGCATAAAAAATTTGCATAATGCTGCTTCAACACAAAATTATTTGCATCTCATGGACCATTCTTAGTTTCCACAAGGCAGGACACACAATGCATCACTGGAGAATAGAGGCCAGAGCCACAGTAATATATCTTTTCTTTCTGTAGTGGACGCTCACACTGTGGAGTATAATAAGCGTTTACATGTGGAAGCCCTCCGCTGTGTGATTGCATGGCCATCTGCATCAGCGCAACATGTTAAGTGGAACCGGCTGACAACCTATCATTCTCAGACTTACCCAATCTACCCGTGTGATGTAATCTTATGTCCACATACAGGGGCACAGAGCAACATGGGAAGGGAGCAGAAGAGATGCAGTGTTCATTGGGCAACGCTAGAGAACCTTAAAGTGAATGGGTACTGTTTTAAAAACAAAAAAGTCAGATACCCACCTAAGGAGAGGGAGGGCTCTGTCCTAATGAGCCTCCTCTACCGGTGCCCGGTCCCGCGCAGGATCCCCCGTAGCAGTATTCGACCAGTTCGGTCAAATACTGCCACTTCAGCCGCCGAAGGGAGGTTTCGGAAGTCTTCGGGAGCACTCGGGCTCCATACTACGCATGCGCGGGTCTATGACGCACTCGCGCGTGCGTAGTATGGAGCCCGAGTGCTCCCGAAGTACCCGCGGCAGAGGATTTGTACAGAGTATCCACCAGGCACCGGGAGAGTAGAAGGGGAGGCTCATTAGGACTGAGCCTTCCCTCTCCTTAGGTGAGTATCTGACTTTTTTGTTTTTAAAGAGAACCCGAGGTGGGTTTGAAGAATATTATCTGCATACAGAGGCTGAATCTGCCTATACAGCCCAGCCTCTGTTGCTATCCCAAACCCCCCTAAGGTCCCCCTGCACTCTGCAATCCCTCATAAATCACAGCCACGCTGCTGACAAACAGCTTGTCAGAGTGGGCTGTGTTTATCTCTATAGTGTCAGTCTGCTGCTCTCCCTGCCTCCTGCAGAACTCCAGTCCCCGCCTGCATCCCTTCCCTCCCTGCTGATTGGAGGGAAGGGACGGGGGCTGGGCCCGGAGCTATGCAGGAGGCGGGGGAGCAGCTGAGACTGACACTAAAGATGTAAACACAGCCTCATAACATGGCTGTGATTTATGAGGTATTGCAGAGTGCAGGGGGACCTTAGGGGAGTTTGGGATAGCAACAGAGGCTGGGCTGTATAGGCAGATCCAGCCTCTGTATGCAGATAATATTCTTTAAACACACCTCGGGTTCTCTTTAAAAAACAGTACCCATTCACTTTAAAGTACGCCTGATGAGAGAGGTATATGGAGGCTACCATATTTATTTCCTGTTAAGTAATACCAGTTGCCTGGCAGCTCTGCTGATCTATTTGGCTGCAGTAGTGTTTGATTAACCAGAAACAAGCATGCAGCTAATCTTGTCAGATCTGACAATAATGTCAGAAACACCTGATCTGCTGCATGCTTGTTCAGGGGCTGTGGCTAAACGTATTAGAGGCAGAGGATCAGCAGGGCTGCCAGGCAACTGGTATTGTTTGAAAGGAAATAAATATGGCAGCCTCCATATCCCTCTCCCTTCAGTTTTCCTTTTAGCATTTCTAGGATTGCTGCAAAATAGCTTTTTGCTGTACAAAAAGTGAGAACTGTTGAGCAATTTTACTACCAGAACAACAATAAACACAAATGGCAACTACTATACAATTGCTAGCATTACATAAAAAATTGATTTAAAGAATTGCTCAGCGATTGCTGCTTCCAGTGGGCCCCAGATGATAAAGAGGCAATACTGTATTGTGAAGTTACATATACACATTTGGGGCAGCAGTGCTAGGATGGTGTCCAATAGATTTCATGCTGCATTCTATAGGAAATCAGTGTGCAGTGTGTGGGTGTACAAGAGATCTTCCTTCTATCAGATTCAAGCAGAGAGTGATCTATAATCTGGTGGTCGATCTGTTGGCAGATCAAATAATTTGTGTTTTCTGCATAGGAATCTAATAGGCCTCAATTCACTAAGATCATGCTGGAGATAATAAGGCAAGAGAAAACTTACCTCCACACAGGGAGAGAGTTATCTTACCTCTTCATTCCTTAAGTTACCTCCTCTGTAGTTAATTTACCTCTCCTGTAGTTAATTTACCTCCTCTGTAGTTATTTTCACATGCAGCTAATTAACAGCCTGTCTTTAACTCTGGAGTTATTTTAAGGATTGGAGAGTTAATTTAAAGACAGAAGAGTGAACTTTAGGCTTGCCTGAGGTAAAATGTTTCCTGAATACTACATGCCTCATCACCATGGTAACAACTCTAGAAGAGTTATTAAAGACAGGAGATACGCCTAGTGAATTGAGGCCATCCCACCCAGGAGAAGCACAACAGCTCCCCCTGCTGGAGGCATTGGAAATGCCCTGTATACAGTTTAGGCTATGGAAGGAATTGCATAAAACACCTTTACATGAAAAGTTAGTTTAGTATAAAGTCTCTGCAGTCGGACGCAACTGAAGCATCTGTGAATGACTTAAAATTGGGGCCCCAACGATAGACTGGCAAATAGTTCAGTTTATAAAAACAACGTTGATAAAATTGTAACCAGGCATAAGGAGAATAGTCTTGTACTGATCCTACTCCTCCTATAAGAATGTCACAGTGTTACAGATCTCATCCAATGAGATTTCCCTTTTTTTCAGTGATTTATGATACTAAACAGTCTTCAGTCTTGATATCCTGGATATGGCTGGATAGTGTACTAGGTAAGGACTCTGCCTTTGACATGGGAGACCAGGGTTCAAATCCTGGCAAAGGGTCAGTACCTATGCAGTAAGGAGTCCTTAGGCAAGACTTCCTAATGCTGCAGGGTGGCTTCTTGCGCCCTTAGTGGCTGCAGCTCTGGAGCGCTTTGAGTCTGGCAGGAGAAAATCGCTATACAAATGTTAGGATTATTAGTTATCCAGTGCACGGGCCCCGGCCTCTGCATTCCCGTCACCAGACATCGCCCCGTTACTGCAGTCCTAAAATAATTTATTGATATATAAAAATATGCTCCCCTCTATTAATTCCTATACATAACCCCAGATTCCCCGCCAACCCCCCCCCAGCACAGAAAGCCTGTAACCACTATGAGGGAGCCCAGTCTGTGTATTGCTAGCATTGCTAACTTTGAAGGATATTTTTTTTTTTTATTTGCGCTGTTGAGAATATTTAGCTAGGATTTCTGGTAGCCATTTTGACGACTGGGGAAAGGCGCTGATGTGATCGCTGTCCGCTCCGGTTCTCAAG
The DNA here is from genome assembly GCF_040937935.1 of Hyperolius riggenbachi. Lineage (NCBI taxonomy): Eukaryota > Metazoa > Chordata > Amphibia > Anura > Hyperoliidae > Hyperolius > Hyperolius riggenbachi. Next base: position 10,313,806 of record NC_090651.1, on the reverse strand, counting down.
TGGTTAGTAAAACATTTTCTGAAGTGTACCTGTCACGTGTATCTGGTGGGGCAGATATTTTGTGGGCTGTTTTCTGGAACTCTCAGCAAATGTATTTTTAATGTAAAGGAAAATCATAGGAGATGTTTGCCTCCTTGTGCCCTTCTACCTTGATGACGCTGTTGCGAGCTTAACCTCCTGCTTCCCTCTGTGTATTGAGAATATATCCTAGGAAAGAGAAACAGGAAGTACAGTTTGATACGTTGTGGTGTCACTGGGACAGGAAGTACAGTTTGCTGTAGAGTCTGCAGTGTCACTGGGACAGGAAGTACAGTTTCCTGCAGAGTCTGGGGTGTCACTGGGACAGGATGTACAGTTTACTGCAGAGTCTGGGTGTCAGTGGGACAGGAAGTACAGCTTGCTGCAGAGTCTGGGTGTCCCTCTGTCAAGAAGTACAGTTTCCTGCAGAGTCTGGGTGTCACTGGGACAGGAAGTAGTTTGCTGCAGTGTCACTGGGACAGGAAGTACAGCTTGCTGCAGAGTCTATGGTGTCACTGGGACAGGAAGTACAGTTTGCTGCAGAGTCTGTGGTGTCACTGAGACAGGAAGTACAGTTTGAAAGTCTGCGGTGTCACTGGGACAGGATGTACCGTTTACTGCAGAGTCTGGGTGTCAGTGGGAGAGGAAGTACAGCTTGCTGCGGTGTCCCTGGGACAGGAAGTAGTTTCCTGCACAGTCTGAGTGTCACTGGGACAGGAACTACAGCTTGCTGCAGTCTATGGTGTCACTGGGACAGGAAGTACAGTTTGCAGCAGAGTCTGTGGTGTCACTTGGACAGGAAGTGCAGCTTGCTGCAGAGTCTGCTCTGTCACTGGGACAGGAAGTACAGTTTCCTGCAGGGTCTGCAGTGTCACTGGGACAGGAAGTGCAGTACTCTGCAGAGTCTGTGGTGTCACTGAGACAGGAAGTGCAGTATTCTGCAGCATCTGCAGTGTCATTGGTATGATGCCCACAAAATGGATGCCATCCCACTCAGGTTTACAGGTGACTCAAACTCTAAATGAACTTAAGGAACTCTGGATACGAGGCACTCTGTGCTGCTAGGTGTTATTGCACTTTATTTAATAGGTTATTTGTGAAAGTCACGGGTCAGTTGTAAAATTATTTTTTTTTAATGTGTTTAATTTGCATGTCTGCTGTAACACTTAAGGAATAAAATAAACATTTCTTCCAACAGTGTTTTTTATGTCTTCATAACTGCTTGTAGAGTTTCTCCTGTCTTCAGCTGTATTGATTCTAATAATTATGAGTTGATGCAAATGTTATACTAATTATATGCAAATTTAGACAGCTTTAAAGTGAACCAGAGATGAAGCACCCTCATGTATTTTACCATATATATCAGTGGGAACATTAAAGAAAACACCTACCCTGCTCTCTGTTTGATCCTTCTCTGCTCAGTCTGCCTGTTATCAGCCCTGATAAGAATCCCCGACTGAGCATTCAGTCTGGCTTTGCCCCGGAATGATTATAGCTGAGTCAGTCTTCTGTGAAGTCTTTTCAAGCCCAAGCCTTCCCCCTCCTGACATAGCTTTCCTGCTTTGCATACTCAGAGCTGATGACATGGGAGGGGCTGCTCTGCTGAGAAAGAAGCTCTGAAACAATAGACAAGTGTGGCTGCTGTAGTATTTCATCTGTGATCTCAGTGCAGTCATCATCATTATCTGTGCAGTTTCATTCCTACGAGAGACTCTTCCTACAGGCAGCCACACAGCACACCAGAATAATAAAGTTGAAAGCACACAGATGAAAGGCTGCCAGCAGCAGCCCTGCTTGTCTATAGTTTCAGACAGCCTAGACAACACATCCAGAACAGCTCATAACCCGGAAGCAGAAGGGATATGAGCCGGCAGCCATACTGGATTTTTCCTGGAGCAATAATGGATAAAAAAAGCTCAAAAAGGCATACCAGAGTGGTGAAATTATCAGGTAGAGCATTTATTCTTTACAAGCTATGGATTGATATGTCTATTTTGTGTTAAACGTTCATCTCTGGTTCCCTTTAAAATGTAGACAGCTTGGTGTAAACCAACTGCCAAAGGTGGGAACACACACACACGCGCAGTTATTGTTGGCCATAGGGATCTTGGCTACATGCTGTACTGTTAAGCCTTATGACACATTCTGTTAGTATGGAGAAGAAAGGGACTAAGGTGTGGTTTTCAGCAGGTGAGGTAAGGGAGGGGTCAAGGCACATTGCGAAGATACTCCAGATCTTTTGGTGACACATTGGGGCGGCTGTTCTTGGCAGGTATGGCACCAACTAAGAACACTCAAGTGAGGAATTGAAGACAAGAAGGATTACTTTAGTGATCACAATGCATATTTGCAACAAAAAAAAAAGGTTGCTGGATATTGCCGCTAGTAGGATATTGGCAAAATTACTGATATTGTACTATTTTATTCCGATAGTATAATAGCAGTAATCTTTACTGATATTTTGTATTACCTAACACGCCTCTCACACAGATCCTCTTTCTACCAATGCCTAACTATAACCCCTATGGAACACACACACACACACACACACACACACACACACACACACGCACACACGCACACGCGCGCAAAAGTGGAAATTTTGGCATCTGAGGCAGGAGGCCTGACCACCGCCGCTTCCTGCCGGGCCTCCCAGGTGGTAGTGGGTCTTTACCAGCCGCGGCCTCCAGCCTTACCAGGGTCATCTGCCACTGCCGAGGCTCGTGTCGTCCACCACTCAGCCGGGAGTACCAGCGGTCAGCCTGCCCCACCACTCAGCCGGGAGGACCAGCGGTCAACCTGCTCCACCACTCAGCCTGGAGGACTAGCGATCTACACCTGGCGACTTCTCCACGGGAATAGACTCTGTTTGGACTGTTTTGTCAGACCCTGGGGTGCTTTTTTTTTTCCTTATCCTGCAGCCCTGGGGGGGACTCTGCCTCTGTCTCTCTCCTCTTGCCCTGGTTCTTTATCTGTTCTTTCTCTTTCCTTCCTAAGTCTCTTAGCTATTCCTGCTGTCTCTCTCTCTCTCTCTCTCTCTCTCTCTCTCGCTGTCCACTTTCTCCAGGACACACGGAGGGGCGTCTGGAGCTACTGCGGAGCTGAGCGAGCGCCACCGGCAGAGGGCCAACGGCTGCTCCCCTCACACAGCTCTCCAGACTCTCCCACGCGTCCGTCATTATAGCTAGTGTGCTGTATATATAGGTATGTACTACTGTACCTGACTGTACATGTTGGATTGCATGCATGTGTTTGTACCATCTCCGACCCTGTCTGAGCCAAAAATAATTCCAGGTACAACCCCCGTTGTACTTGGCGAAATAAACGTGATTCTGATCTGACAAAATCGTGGGCATTGGGCCTCCTCGCTATGCAAATTGCAGCTATAAATATTGTATGCTCCACTTCGCGCCTGCTATTTACAGTGGCAGTTTGTCATCTGGTGCCTGCAATTTTATCTGACGCCCAAATTTCGGGCAATTGCTGCTAATCGCGGCTTTTATCATTAACGCCTGTGGCGGTGCCCTTCTGTCTGTGGTGCCTCAGGCGCCCTTTATACCAGCTTGGGATCATGGTACCTTCAGTCACAAACTCATCAGCTCCGGGACTCCCTTGGAGGTATGAGTTAAGTGAAAAGCGCATGTATCGATCTAGGAATCCTAAGAACCAGGTAAAATTTCTAAAACTTACAGTAAACTGAAATGTTACTTTTTACAACCTTGGCAAACAGTGCAGTGTTTAGAGCAGGGCTGTGGAGTCGGTACAAAAATCACCCGACGAATCGGTTTATGAGACCTCTGACTCCAGGTACCCAAAATTGCTCTGACTCCTCGACTCCGACTCCACAGCCCTGATTTAGAGTACTGTTGCCGTGAGATTGTTCAGAAATTCCCAACTTGCTTCAGGAGTAAATAACTACACAAACAGCAACCTATGTTACGCATTTCCAACACCAAAGGAAACTTTGCTTGTGTTCGCCACTTTTTTTTTCGTTGAACAGCCCATAAAATCCAAATAATTGGGGTGAAATCATGTTTGCTGCTAATGTTAGCAATGCCTAGAGCCAAACTGGAAGTACTGCTTTATATTTCCCAACAAAAGTGAAGTTTGCTTTTATACGGTCTACAGAAAACTGTGGTAAAATTACTGAGTGGACAAAAAATTATAGGCACCCTGTATTTGAAAGTAAACTAGTCCGGCAGTGATGAGGGCCCGTTTCCACTATTGCGTTGCGGAATCGCCAGCGAATCACTGCAGGCGAATCGCATGCGGGTGCGATTCCGCATGCGTTTTTTGCCGCAATTTCGCATAGGTTAGGGTAATGCGATTTTAACCATGTCGCTGCCTGTGTGAATTAACATGGGTACCTATGCGAAATCACGGCAAAAAAAGCATGGGGAAAACGTATGCGATTTCCCTATTAAATACATTGCGTGCGATTCGCCTGCATTCCACACGCAAGCGAATTCTGAGGGCTCTGCCATGCAGAAAAATCCTGCACAGAAAAACGCACAGCAAAACTGACAAGTGGAAACAGTCCCATTCACTTGTATTGGCTGTGCGAATCTGCATGCGGGCAACGCATGCGGATTCGCAATAGTGGAAACGGGCCCAATGCAGGGTTGCTAATATAAGGAACGCTCAGCTTCGGACAATGTAGTTATCATGGAAGTTAACGTCAAAATGGGTAACGAAAGATTTAAGTGACTTTGAATGAGGGATAATCTTCGGTGTAAGAAGAGCTGGTGCCAACATCTCTGAAACACAAATCTTTTGGGATTTTCTTGCTCAATAGTATCTCAGGTGTTTAGAGAGCAGCAGTTGAGAAAAAAAAATTTTTCAAGCGATAAGGACTGATGAGTCATTGTGACGAAACGCGTAGGCCGGAGCCAGTACGCCTGACGCACAACGCGGAAGTGCTGTAGGAGTGCGTGGAGCGGGACAGAGCGGGACGCCGCGAACGGCCCAGTGGAGGGAAACGCACAGAACCCTAAGCCTTGCCGCTGTGATAAGCTGATCTCACCATGTGGATCCTGTAAGTGTGATACGGGCGCGAGAGGCGCAGGATTGTTTTTAACCAGTACTTGAATGCTGCGCAATGAGTTTTATTTTGTGTTTTACCCAAGAATAAAGAGAGGCCTTTTTATCTGATTAATGGATGTGGAAGACTGATGTTCCTAGTTCACCACATATTAAGCGAGGCTTCCACCTGTGCGTAGGTGGCTTCAATCTGGTGAGCCGCTCTGTTACTAGAGGTGGTGGGGTCACGAGTGGACACTCTTTGTGGCACAAGCACGATTGATTAGTGACAATATAGATCTGAAACAGTATTACACTATTGAAGGTTTTTCTTTCCAGATTATAAGCGCGCAGTGGAACAATTTTTATGCTAAGCGATAAGGACTATTCTTGTCGGAAAAGGCAGGTGAATTAGAGACGTGAAAGGCGAGCAGCACACATAGTCCGCAGCAACAGAAGGGCAACAACACTACAAAATACAGCTGAATTCAATGTGGGTGCTTTACAAAGCATATCCCAACGCATAACAAGACAGACCTTGCATAGGATGGGCTTTAGCAGCAGGAGACCATCAAGGGTGCTTTCGGTATCGCAGGAAAATAGGAAAAGACGTCTGTTGTGGGCCCTTGCCGCCATGCTCTATTGGTCTAAAATTGGTTTGAGGAACATCAATCAGAATTTAACCTGCTTCCATGGCCAGCTCAGTCCCCTGACCACAATCCTAATGAGCATTTGTGGGACAAAGTCGAAAGATCACGCCAAAGCTTGGAAACTCCACCATCCAATCCGGCCCAATTTAGAGCTGCCATTGTGTCAGCATGGGCCAACATTCCTCAGCAACGGTATCAACATCTTATTGAGTCTGTGCCAAGAAGAATATAACGGCTGTGATCAGAGCTAAGGGTGGATAGACTCATTATTAGAGGGTGTCTGTAATTTTTGGGCCACTCAGTGTATATAAAACATTCCTTGCTATGAGGTTATTTCACCACTGGAGGGCGCCTTCCAACTTCAGAACTACAGAAATTCAAGTCCAATCCTGGCAATGGTGAGAAAATGATCACATTCTTGAGTAGGGGGGTTAATGATATGCTAATAATGCTGAGTTGCTGCTACTTTTATGTAAATGTATGCAGCCTGGACATGGACCATCAGAATGCAGCTGTTCTTCTTGTCCTTGGTCTGTTGTCAAGCTGCACACATTTACATGCACTGGTCATTATAAGGCTCGCCACACACCATACAATCTTGGTTGTTCAATCTTACCACTCATGTAGTATAATGCTAGGTACACAAGATGCAGTTGTCTGGCAGATTTACCTGCCAGATCGATTTTTTCCAACATCTTAATTCCGATCAATTTTCTGATCGATTTCCATAAAAGTGAGCGGAAATCAATCAAAATTCCGATTGGACATGTTGGAAGAATCGATCTGGCAGGTATATCTTCCAGAAAATTGTATTGTGTGTACCTAGCCATAAGAGCCTATCGAAACAATCTTTTCAAAGTATTTTCAATCTGTTATACTACATATATTTGATAAATATGTACAAGCAAGATTGTAGTGTGTGTACCCTTAAAAATCAATAATAGGTCATGTTTCAAGATGCATTAATTTGCATACATAATTAACACAATCCCGCCTGAACTGGGAATATCTGCATCTCATTGTCCACCCCTACACATGAGATGTAAGGGGCCCCGCAGCGGGGATGGGGTAATCATGCTGTGTGGCTGCAGCGGCATCAGACATTACACTGGGACCTCCTGACTCCGCTCTGTCCACACTGGAAGCGGTTAATAGGCGGGTCACGTGACTGAGTTCTTGCCTTCATGCCTTGTTGTTACCTTGACGACGGGCGGAGCGTCCCCGGGGCGCAGGGCGGGAAGGCTCGCGGTTTGAAGCTCAACAAATCAGCGAGCGCTAAAGCAGACACGTGGGCGGAGCTGAGATATTCCTTAAAGCGGCCGCAAGTGATTTCTGAATGATCCGCTTAGCGAGGAGGTGCCCGATGCTGCCGCTTTAAGAGAGAACAAAATGCTTTCCCAGGACCCCGGCCGGGCACCGGAAGTGGCGACAGATGCAGACAGAGGAGGAGGAAGGTGAGTGTGGTGGGCTTACTGTGCCTGCGGACCCCCTAGCACTGATCACACACTGTCCCCTCCCCTCACTGCTGTGCCCCAACCACTGACCCCCTATACTGTACTGCCCCTCCCCTGTGCCCCCCTATACTGTACTGCCCCAACCACTGCCCCCCTATACTGTACTGCCCCCTATAGACTACAGCCCTCTCTCCTGTGCCCCCAATAACTGTCCCCTATACTGTACTGTTTTCTCCCCTTTGCCCCCTATAGTCTGCAGCCACATCCACTATGCCCCAACCTCTGCCACTATAGTGTACTATTCCCTAGCCTATGCCCCAAATACGGCCCACTATACTTTACAGCCCCCCTCCTGTGCCCCCAATCACAGCCCCCTATACTGTATTGCCCCCTCCCCTGTACCCCAACCACTTCCTCCCTATAGTCCTTTGCCCCAGCCTCTGCCCCCTACAGTCCACAGCCTCCTCCCTGTGTATACCTATACTGTACTGCCTCCTTCCCTGTTCCCCTAAAGTCTGCAGCCTCTCACCAGTGGTCCCAGTCTAATAACGACATTCGAGTCGCATGCCAAATACACTGGATCATTGTGACAACGTTTCTGATACCACCACTAGCCTTGGATTAAATCATTTTGACCTTAGAGTGGTGGCTAAAAGTTGTTTGACGAGAGAACAGAAAACAATCCAAGCAGAAGCCTTTCAACATCAGACAAGGGTAGTGGGCACGTTTCACATAGTTGCTGGTGTCCAAGGAAGGATCTTGTCTATCCACAGTGGAACGCACTTGTCCGTTGGCCGTGGTCAGATTGCTGTATACAAATATCAGGTATAGAGCCTCACCTGGGTGATTGTTTGCTCTAGATTAGCAAAAGAGTTAACAGGAGGTACAGATGCCATCAAGGCGACTCCAGACCCAGCTTGCATTGGGCACAGGTGTCTCTGGATCACATCGACCCTCCAGGTCAGATGGTGGGTTCTGTTCTCCAGCTGTTTGTAGAGCTTATCCAGCTGGCCACTGGGAGGAGATGTACCATCTGCAGAGGTTGAAAGGCACAACCACTGTTTCGGTGGCAAATGTCCTGTGACCAGAACTCTGAAATACTGGAAGGGGACATCTTTTGACCCAAATCTCTATGTGCAACCTGCACCATCTCATCACAGAGACAGCCTTGATGTAGGCCCCATTCCCCATGTATCTGCAGGTATATGTAGATGATTGCTGAGTCTTTGACTATACTTGGGGACAGGTGCACTTGCAGGTCTGCTGGAAGTCTGAGTCGTCTTTTGTTGCTAGTGTGTGTGTGTGCCACATTTAAAAAAATGAAACAGATACTTACCCAAGGAGAGGGAAGGCTCTGGGTCCTATAGAGCCATCCCGCTCCTCTCCTGGTCCCCTCCGTTCCAGTGCTGGCTCGCCCGGTAGCAGTATGTGACTAATTTAGTCAGATACTGCTTTACCCGGCCGAAGGAGGCGTCAGAAGTCTTCAGGGAGCCCGAGTGCTCCTGAAGAAGGGCGGCCCTGTACTGCACCTGCGCAAGCACGCTCTCTTGCACGCTCACGCCTGTGCAGTATGGAGCCGCACGTCTTCAGGAGGACACAGCTCCCGGAGACTTCCAAATACCCTTTCGGTGGGGGATTGAAACGGGGGGGGGGGCGACCTAGCACAGGATAGAGAGGGGGGGAGCCAGCACAGGATAGAGGGAGGGTGCCAGCACAGAATAGAGAGGGGGGGGGGGGAGCCAGCACAGGATAGAGAGGGGTGGAGCCAGCACAGGATAGAGAGCACCGAGAGAGGAGACAGAAGGCTCTATACAACCCAGAGCCTTCCCTCTCCTTAGGTAAGTATTTGCTTCATTTTTATTTATTTTTTTACATGTGATTTCCATTCACTTTAAAGCAGGAGTCTCAAACTCAATTTACCTGGGGGCCGCAGGAAGCAAAGTCAGGATGAGGCTGGGCCACATAAGGGATTTCACAAAAAAAAGTCCTCAAATGTCATTATTAACAGTTTTTTAATTATTTCTTCTGAACATGAAGTGTCCTACCTTATAGTTCGCTTCAGTGCTCCCATTACAAGTAATCCGCCGTGTCCCCGCCGCAAAACGAGGACTGCAGAGCCCCAAAATTGCCCGGGGGGTAATCCGCTGGCATTTCCTGGAAGGGGCAGAGCTTTCAGCTTCAGCTCTGTCCCTCCTGATGTCAATCGCTGCGGATCGCCGCCTCTGCCCGCCCCTCTCACTCTTCCTTCACAGAGAGGGGCGGGGAGAGGTGGCGATCCGTGCGGCGATTGATGTCAGGAGGGCCAGAGCTACAGCTGGAAGTTCTGCCCCTCAGTGTAGTCGTGGATGTTTGTCTGGGGGATTTGGGGGCTCTGCAGCCCTCGTTTTGCGGCGGGGACATGGCGGATTACTTGGGAGCACTGAAGCGAACTAGAAGGTAAAATAGTTCGCTTCCGTGTCTCTTTTGCCGGCGCGGGCCACAAAATATTGTACCGAGGGCCACAAATGGCCCGTGGGCCGCGAGTTTGAGACCCCTGCTTTAAAGGATACCTGAAGTGACATGGGACATGATGAGATAGACATGTGTATGTACAGTGCCTAGCACACAAATAACTATGCTGTGTTCCTTTTTTTTTTTTTCTCTGTCTGAAATAGTTAAATATCAGGTATGCAAGTGGCTGACTCAGTCCTGACTCAGACAGGAAGTGACTACAGTGTGACCCTCACTGATAAGAAATTGCCCTTTTTACCTCTTTCCTGCTGTCAGAAGCCATTTTCTGCTAGGAAAGTGCTTTATAGTTGGAATTTCTTATCAGTGAGGGTCACACTGTAGTCACTTCCTGTCTGAGTCAGGACTGAGTCAGCCACTTACATACCTGATATTTAACTCTTTCAGACAGAGAGAAAAAAAGGAACACAGCCTAGTTATGTGTGTGCTAGGCACTGTACATACACATGTCTATCTCATCATGTCACATGTCACTTTGGATATCCTTTAAAGTCTCTAGTGCTTGAAAAGCTCTTGTGGTGTGGAGCGGCCCTTAGTAGGATTCAGATCACCTTACAGTATAATGACGATTTCTCGGGTGCTATCTACTGAGAAGTAGATGGTGACACTTGTAATGTATTAGATGGGTATCCATAAGCATTCCTCCAAGTTATTGTACTAGGAGAACAAAAGGTGAGTTTACCAATCGGACAGAATCCAGCACTTGCATCTACAAGTACAGCCAGCTTTGAGACGCATCACATTGGTTGCAACTTCTGGATTCTGGTTTAGATTACCTCAACAAACACAATTGCTAACTTCCAGTCAGAGCAATATCCTGCCTCTATCTGGCCAGCAGACGCTAGTCAGCCAATCAGGTGCACTGTCATACACCCTTTGCCTGCTGTACCATACCTAGCAGGAATTACATAGATTAGCATTCAGGTGGGAGGCTTCGGTTGGACGCAATCGTGAATTGCGTCGTTTAACAGGGACGCCCCATGTAGGCACATCTCCCACACGGTCCCCTCCCTAACCACTCACCTGTCAGCCGCATCCTAGAAGCTGCAAAAAATAAATTTAAAATCACAAACACTTCTGCAGCTTCTAGGATGCGTCCAACCGAAGCCTCCCACCTGAATGCTAATCTATGTAATTCCTGCTAGGTATGGTACAGCAGGCAAAGGGTGTATGACAGTGCACCTGATTGGCTGACTAGCGTCTGCTGGCCAGATAGAGGCAGGATATTGCTCTGACTGGAAGCTAGCAATTGTGTTTGTTGCAGTTGGCATTCAGTTTAGAGGTGGTGGGGTGAGTTCCCTGGAGGTGAGAGGTCCAGGGCTTGCCCGCACTTCCCTCTAGGTGTCGCATGGTGGTTTGGGGGCCCCAGTGAGTGAGAGAGACCTGGGGCCCCTGGGCTGTCATGTGGACCAGTGTTTGTGATTTTAGATTACCTCAAGAAAGGGGTTCTTTGTGGCTCTGAAACGTAGGGTTAAGTTGCTTACCTATAACAATTAGGCTCCCTGCACACTGCAAATCCGTTTTGCAATTCCGATTTTCCCTGAATCAACAGAAAAACGGAGGAAAAAACGCAGCATGCAGTAACGATTAAAAATCGGAATCTGTTGTAAAAACCGATTAAAAATCGGAAACACTTGGAGGGATCCTTAGGCTCCCTGCACACTGCATGCGATTCCGACTCCGATTTTTAACCGTTTTTTACATCCGCTTCTGATTTTTAATCGCTACTGCATGCTGCGTTTTTTCTTTTGTTTTTCTGTTGATTGCATTCAGGGAAAATCGGAATTGCAAAACGGATTTGCAGGGAGCCTCAGCGTGTTTGAGACCTAATTGTCTATTGCTCACTGGGAAAAACACATTTTTTTCCTTTGTAAAACGCACTGTACATTAATCATATGGCACTGTCACTTACAGTAGGTAGTTAAAAAAAATCTGACATGTTTTTGACTAGCCTAGCTCCTCATGTGGGATTCTTGGGGTTTTTTGTTTCTGTTTTTAAAGCACTTCCTGAATGGAAGTTTCTCAGTTCAACTACCAAAGTGTGCAGTTAAATATGGAGGCTGGCCGGGCGGCATAGTTATATGGTTCTTTTTCTGGGAGTGGTTTTGTAAAGATTCAAGGAAACCCTGAGACTCCCCCCATGAGCACATGGACTGGTCCAAAACTTGTCAGATTTTCTTTCTACCTACTGTAAGTACTGATATAGGAGGGGAAAAAGTCATTTATAGTGAATTTTACTCTGGGATAAATGTACATTTTATATGTCTGCGTTTTTAGATGTACTTGACATTTTAGGGGATTTTATTGGGGGGATAGTACTCCTTTAACTGGTGGTACCAGTAGCAGCATTTTGGAGTAGCAGCATTTCAGCATTGGTTAATGGATCTTTCACCGTTGTTTAGTGACTGTTGATCTTTCCTTTCTCTTATAGGAGGATTGATATAAAGAAATGTCTTTTGGTAAATTGGAGGACCTGCGTCAGTTGAACAAGTCTCTACTGGAAAACCTGTCCAGGAAACAGGAGGAATTCAGGAAACTGAATTCTGCAAATAACGCTCTGTATGGCCACGGCCGAGAAGGAGCCACACCGAGGGTGAGAACTGGTTTTCCACATATTTTATGTCCTGATCTCTCTGCTTTCTCCAGCTGTCCTTGAGGGGTTCTTAAAGTACACTTGGACTGAGAAAGATATGGAGGCTGCCATGTTTATTTCCTGTTTAAACAATACCAGTTGCCTGGCTGTCCTGCTGATCTCTTTGGCTGCAGTGGTAGTAGCAATAGCTGGCGGCCAAAAAAATTACGTATTTCCCCCACTGTCCACAGCGACTTGGAGGGGGAATAGCAATTAACGTCGCTGGAGCTTTTGCAGGAGCAGGATGAGATGTTTTTCAGTTTTACCCTGCGCCTAAATCTCCTGATGGCTTTGGCTGCAGTAGTGTATGAATCGCACCAGAAACAAGCATGCAGCTAATCTTGTCAGATCTCACAATAATGTCACCTGATCTGCTGCATGCTTGTTCAGGGGCTATGGCTAATAGTATTAGAGGCCGAGGATCAGCAGGACAGCCAGGCAACTGGTATTGCATAAAAGGGAATAAATATGGCGTGCCACTTCAGTTGTTCTTTAAAGCATAAGATTGGACTTGTGATCAGCAGTTTGTTGGCAATAGTTGTAATGACATGTGACAATAAGTGCCTGGATTGCGGCCCAGTTACTGGGAATGGAGTCACATTTTATGCACACTCTGATTACATTTCTGATTGGAACACATAACTCTCCCCAAATCCAGCAGTCGCCCTCGTCACCCAATGAAGCGGGAATCAGACAGTAATCTGCTCCGCCGTGCTGTATTGTGTCTTCATCGATTTTGCATTGTGTATTTTCTGCTATATTATGAAGTTCCTGCGTTTTGATTTCATGTTTATGTAGCATTTGACTTGTTTGTTGGTTGACAGACTGAGAAGGAAAACCTGGCGGTGATTGGAACACATGGAGGCGGAGCTTCCTCCAGTGAACCACGCCCCGCTTTACTGACCACACATGGCTTATCTTCATTGGCCAGGAAAGCGCTAGCTACTCCCAAGAGAACCCATCATTACACTGGCTCAGAGCCTCTCAGCTCCACGTTTGTTCAGCCTGATCTGCCCTCTCCATGCCTCCAGCTCGAGTCACCGGAATATAGAGTCACCAGCAGCAAAGACGTCATAAAAATCAAGTCACCGGTGAAACGACTGTCTCTGCTGAATCCTTCAGAGCTGCATGTTCCACCCAACACCTCCATGGAGCCGTCTCCATTCACTGGACAGTATGTGGACCAACTGACGGACGTGGGGAACGTCAGATCCCAGGAGCCCAGAACCCCGAAATCTATTCTCGTCACACCCAACCGGAGTTCCAAGGTATGGCCACTTTGTCCTTGTGTGCTTAATGAATTTACGACAGTATATCTACGCCTCCAGGGGCGTAGATATACGTACCTCGCCGTGATCGCTGTTCTAGTCGCCGCCCGTTAGTACACAGAGAAGTAAATGGGAACTGTGTTCCCATTCACTGATCTAAGTGCCTGTGATAAATGATCATCGGCATTTGCTGGTGGTCATTGCCAAAAGTAAAGTAAAGCATACACTCCATACTTCCTGTATTGATCATGGTGCACAGGAGGAATAAAGGAGGGGGGCATCTGGTGGCCAAATAGTAAAATTACACATACATTACATAAAAAAAAAAAAAAAAAAAAAAAAAAAATTTACATTAACTTTACTACACCATTCATTTAACCCCTTACCTCCTCTCCCATAGTTACTAAAATAAAACCTTATATAAAAAAGTGACATTTAAAAAAAAAATACATAGTTTTCTTAGGGACTCAACTTTTTTTTTTTTTTTTTTAATATGTATGTCATGAGGGTATATTACAGTTGTTCTCAAGGCATTAAACATTGTGAGAGCAATAGGAGCTCCGTAAGGGAACCTATAAAACACCAAATCAACAAAATAAGAGACTGGGAAATAAATAAAATAACTGGCATGGCTACGATTGCTCTCACCGCATTTATTGACTCGACAAAGGTGTCCTGTGTGATCACAACATTTTGGCCATTTTTCTGTATGAAAAGGTGAAATATAAAGAGGACGCGTCTGAGAGCTCTAGCGGATACTTGGAGGAACAAACAGCAGCTGATTGGCTGGAGAGCCATGAAAATACTCAAGTGGCAATCAGAGCAATCTGCTTTACTGGTTGAGGTAGAGACTCCTGTTAACCACTTCAAGGACACCGAGACGAAAATAAACTAATGAAATAAACGATTGTATCTATCTTCCTTCTCCTAAAAATGACTTTTTAAGATATTCCACAGTTATTTTTTATGCTTAAATCTACTTTTTAAGTTTTTAAATGCTTTACTGTTTTTGCTGAATGACACATTTATTGACGTATGCCAGAACTAAAATCTATGAGCTATTGACCTCCCTTATCTCTTTCCTGCTCTCGGAAGCCATTTTCTGCTTGGAAAGTGTTTTATTGTTGGAATTTCTTATCAGTGAGGGTCACACTGTAGTCACTTCCTGTCTGATTCAGGACTGAGTCAGCCACTTACATACCTGATATTTAACTCTTTCAGGCAGAGAAAGAAAGAAAGGAACACAGCCTAGTTATTTGCAGGGATGTGGAGTCGGTACAAAAATCTTCCGACGACTCAGTTTCTGAAACCATGACTCCGACTCCAAGTATTCAAAATTGCTCAGACTCTGACTCCTTCCACAGGTGTCGAACTCCAGGCCTAGAGGGCTAGATCCATGCCAGTGTTTAGGATGGACTGAGAAAGAGGAATGTATTCTACCTGATGGACATCTTTCCTGATTCAGAGCCATCAATTAATTTGAGTTGTGTCAAAAATGTGTGAGGACCTCGGCCCTCGTAGGACTGGTTTGACATCCCTGCTAGTCTAATACTTAACAGGGCTGTAGATTTTGTACAAAAATCATGCAACTCCCGACTCCTCAGTTTATGAAACCACAACTCCGACTCCAGGTGCCCAAAATTACTCCGACTCCACAGCCCTGGTTATTTGTGTGCTTGGCACCTAACCTACACAGGTCCATCTCTTCATGTCACATGTCACCTCGGGTATCCATTCACTACTGAGGTGTTTTTTTTTTCCCCTTATGGACCAGAGCAATTTTCACATTTCAGATCTTCTTTGATTCATTTGCCAATAACTTTATCAATAATTATCACAACTAAATGACGCTTGCAGGGGGAAAACCACTTGGCTAATAAAAGTGAATGGGCTGGTGCACACCAGAGCGGCTCGTTTTTTCCACAAACGCAAACTCGGGGGGCTGCAGCATTTTTTAGATTTCTGAGGCGTTTCTGCCTCAATGTTCAAGTATAGGAAAGTGGAAAACCGCCCTGAAAAGCGCTAGATCAGAGCGGTTTTCCAGGCGTTTTTGTTACAGTAAAAGCTGTTACTGAACAGCTTCTGTAACAAAATATGAAATCTGCTTCACAAAAACGCTCCAAAAAATGCTAGGCATGTTTAGAAAACGTCTCTAAGGCTCCATTCACACTTGCAAAACGGTAGCGCTTTTGCCAGCTTTTTGCCCTGGTGATTTTTGGCGATTAACGGGGAAAAAAATCGCCATTCACACTTTTTCGCAATCGCGCTTGGCGCTTCTATAGCACTGAAACGCGAACGCCGGAAAATCACCTGAAAATGGTGCAGGCTGCAAATTTGCGTTTGGTGATTTGCGTTAATCGCCGGCGATTAACGCAAATCCCCCAAGTGAGAACGGGCCCAGAGGGTTATATTGCACTAGCGCTTTAAAAAGCACTTGAGCGTTTTGCCAAAATCACCGGCAAAACGCTCAAGTGTGAATGGGGCCTAAACATGCCTAGAATCTCTCTGAACATCTGCTTCAAAAACCTCTAGCGATTTGCGGATCTGCTAGAGGTGTTTGGTGTGCACTGGCTGGGCCTTTATCCTATAACTTCCAACTCTGTGTATGTTTTTGCCTTTCAGAGAGATCCCGGACATGTGACTTTCCTGTCCAGCCACACCCCTCTGCCCTCCGACCAGTGGACAGGGCGCCCCCTCCTGGGCTATGACTGGATAGCAGGTATATATTTGTGCATTAACGTGAACCCGAGATGAGAGGGATATGGAGGCTGCCATATTTATTCCCTTTTTAAGCAATACCAGTTGCCTGGCTTGTTTCTGCATGCTTGTTTCTGGTGTTATTCAGCCACTACTGCAGCCAAATAGATCAGCAGGGCTGCCAGGCAACTGGAATTAGGGCTGCTCAAATCTGAATTCGGGAGATACCCGGATAGTTGCTATCCGGATATCTCCCAGTAAACCTGTGCGGGGGGGTCAATCTTACCTGTCTTGACATCTTCTTCGTCCATCCCTTGGCGCCTCTCACGATGCGCTCCACACTCGTCACATAATTACAAACTCTTCCTCCTTCAACCCGGAAGGAGGAAGTGTTTGTAATCATGTGACCGCCGCTTGGACTGCATCGTGAGAGGCACCAGGGACGGACCGAAGAAGACGTCAGACAGGTAAGCTTGACCACCCCACCCAGGTAGCTGAGATATATCCGGATAGAACTATCCGGATGTCTCCCAGATCCGGATTTGAGCAACCCTGACTGGTATTGTTTAACAGGAAATAAATATGGCAGCTTCCATGTCCCTCTCACCTCAGGTTCACTTTAACGCTTGATGAATAATGTTTAGTTTATGGATAGTGTGGGGAGGACAGAGGCTCTGTAAGGTGTGTGTGTTTTTTTTTTTTTTTTTTTTTTTTTTTTTTTTTGTACTGTCTGGTGAGACTTTCTCTCACCTACTGTCCTGGTAACACCCATGGATCTACTTCCTGTTTCCTCTCTCTTCAGTTTATGTTTATTGTTCTTATTTCTTCCTCTGGAGAATCTACCAGCTGCCTCTGAAAGTGGCTTCAGTATTCCGGGGTATTGCTGGCTGGTTTATTTGGCGGCAACTCTAATTTTGGTTGGCGGTGCCTCTGGTGTGGTTGGCGATGCCTGTCGTTCGGCTGGTGATGCCTCTGGCAACAAACAAAATGGAGACGGCACACAAATTGGTCAGCAATCAAACTGCATTGGGAGCATAGAGAGGTACACACCACATGTTTCGGGCATTGCCCTTCCTTAGGTGCGTCTGGTTTGGGTGGCCATACTTCCTGGTTTGTTTGGCTTTGCCTCTGGTTTGTCTCTAGTTAAAGGGGCCCATACACTGGTCGATTTCAGCGATCAATTGATTATATGGAATCCATCGGGAATCGATTCTCTAAAATTCATCAATTAATTTGCGGCCAATTTCGGTCTATCTGACAAGATGGAAAATCTAGGTTGATCCGCTGGCAGCAGATCGATGCCCCGTAGAGGTGCATTGGATCTAATGGACCAATAATGCATTTAGACAGATTGTTCCTAGTGTGTGACACACATCAGATACATTCCTGTCAGATTCGATGTGACCGACATCTGACAGAAATCTATCTGATGGTCGAATCTGCTGCAAATCTATCAGTGTATGGCCACCTTTACTCTCCTTTTGTTTTGTTTTTTTCACAGCCTTTATTGTAGTTGGTATATTAAGCTTAGTTAAGCCTCACACACATACTCTCTAAGGATAAATCAGTGGTCTGGGGTACCCGGCACAATCCCACCATTCAGTTATTTTATTCTGTAAAATGTCGGCTCCTCTTCATCTGCCGTCCAATTCTCCCGTTCCGTCTAATCTTTGTCATGCAGGCCTCCTGGAGGTGAACTCGCCCACCCTCAACAAGTCAGAGGAATTCTTCTCTGAGATCGGTGAATTCCGGAGAGTCAACAAGGAGGAGTGTGTGCGCGATTCCCTCCCCCAGTGAGTATTCTGATGCCAGCCTATAAAATGGTGTGGGTGAACTACAAGTCCCAGCATAAGCTTGGCAAGAGGATGAAAGCGCAGGGCCCAACCTATATATTACAGACCAATAAAGGACTCCATACAGACACACTAAAGTATCAAAAACCTGTACCATATTAACCACTTAACCTCTTTCCATTAAAGGGTTAAAATGGGCACGTAACTGTTGGGAATTTTTTTTTTTTTTTCTTAAATGTCCTATTTGCACTAATTGGTGCACAAGTAGGACAGTTTATAAATGTATATTTTGCCGTAAGTGGTTACATTTATTAGTGGTCTGTTGTCCAATGTCCAAAGTTGTGCCTGCTGCTCCTCTTCCCCTCCTTTCCCCTCCTCTTCCTGTTTTTTCCCTTTCCTTGCTTTTCTCCTCCCTTTCCGCTTCCTTTCCTTTCTCATTTCCCCTCCCCTTCCTGCTTTTCCTCTTCCCTCCCCCTTCCTATTTCCCCTTCTTTCCTGCATGTTCTTGATTGGCAGCTCAACTCACTCAGAGTAAGAACATTCCAAAAGAAACAGTTTTATTAGGGTATGCTATCGTAATAGGGGTACATTCAATCGCCCCACTTTGGGGAATGATACATCATTATTTCACACGTACACTTATTTATTTATTTGATGAACTTTACTATCCTGCTGACGGGGATGTCTGGGTATTTTAATTTCCTGCGTTTGTATCTGACGGAGATAAATATTTATTCTCCTGCGGGGCGGTGATCTGGCTGCTGCGGATGCCAGTAATGCTTTGCACAGCTCTTGTTTATACAGTTGTGAGTGGTTGTCTGTATTATAGAATACTTTTGTTGTTTTAGCCATAAATAAAACACAAAGCAGATTTTAGCTTTCTAGTCCCAGATGGTGACACATCACTGAGCTTATTGGGTTCATTATTCTATATAAACATTGCAGAGTCCTTAGTGTTCTTGTCTGGGTCATTCCCCTGCTGATTGATGTTTTGTGCAGATCCGGCCGCCAGGACTCCTCGGGGTCAGAAGAAGAGCTGGACATCTCGCTGGACACCCACCAATGTATGTGACCCTCTGTCTCCGAGTCCAGCTGGGAGGACTCCTCAGTGATCTGCTGACATCTCTGCTGTCTTGTCTTCCAGGTGTTTATTGTTACCGGGTCAATGACCGGCTGTTCACATCCCCCATAGGGCCTGAGCCTGCCTGTCCTGTCTGTAAGAAGCGCCGAGACAGACGCCGAACCACTGTGGAAGAGCCGGCTTATATTAGGTGTGTAGTCATATCACTGACTGTTCTCAGGAGCTCACAATCTAATCCTACCATAATCTAATGCCCTACCATATTATTATTATTATTATTATTATTATTATTATTATTATTATGTATTTATATAGCAGTGACATCTTCTGCAGCACTTTACAGAGTACATAGTCCGTCACTGACTGTCCTCAGAGGAGCTCACAATCTAATGCTACCATAGTCATAGTGTAATGTCCTACCATATTATTAATATGTATTTATATAGCACTGACATCTCCTGCAGCACATTACAGAGTACATAGTCATGTCACTGACTGTCCTCAGAGGAGCTCACAATCTACTCCCTACCATAGTCATAGTGTAATGTCCTACCATATTATTATTTATTTATATAGCACTGACATCCTCTGCAGCACATTACAGAGTACATAGTCATGTCACTGACTGTCCTCAGAGGAGCTCACAATCAAATCCTACCATAGTCATAGTCTAATGTCCTACCATATTATTATGTATTTATATAGCACTGACATCCTCTGCAGCACATTACAGAGTACATAGTCATGTCACTGACTGTCCTCAGAGGAGCTCACAATCTAATCCTACCATAGTCATAGTCTAATGTCCTCCCATATTATTATTATGTATTTATACAGCAGTGACATCTTCTGCAGCACATTACAGAGTACATAGTCATGTCACTGACTGTCCTCAGAGGGGCTCACACTCTAATCCTACCATAGTCATAGTCTAATGTCCTACCATATTATTATTATTATTATTATTATTATTATGTATTTAACACTGATGATCCTGTGCAACTTGATAAAGGCCCATGGGGGCCGAAACAGCGTTTGTCGTTGCTATCATATTGATGCCAATAAAGTTATAAAGAGCTTCTAAATACATCGAGTGGTGCCGTTCCATTGGCGAGATTCTTTATATAGCACTGACATCTCCTGCAGCACATTACAGAGTACATAGTCATGACACTGACTGTCCTCAGAGGAGCTCACACTCTAATCCTACCATAGTCATAGTCTAATGTCCTACCATATTATTATTATGTATTTATATAGCACTGACATCTCCTGCAGCACATTACAGAGTACATAGTCATGTCACTGACTGTCCTCAGAGGAGCTCACAATCAAATCCTACCATAGTCATAGTGTAATGTCCTACCATATTATTATGTATTTATATAGCACTGGCACCTTCTGCAGCACTGTACAGAGTACATAGTCATGTCACTGACTGTCCTCAGAGGAGCTCACACTCTAATCCTACCATAGTCATAGTCTAATGTCCTACCATATTATTATTATGTATTTATATAGCACTGACATCTCCTGCAGCACTGTACAGAGTACATAGTCATGTCACTGACTGTCCTCAGAGGAGCTCACAATCTAATCCTACCATAGTCATAGTCTAATGTCCTACCATATTATTATGTATTTATATAGTACTGACATCTCCTGCAGCACATTACAGAGTACATAGTCATGTCACTGACTGTCCTCAGAGGAGCTCACAATCTAATCCTACCATAGTCATAGCCTAATGTCCTGCCATATTATTATGTATTTATACAGCACTGACATCTTCTGCAGCACATTACAGAGTACATAGTCATGTCACTGACTGTCCTCAGAGGAGCTCACACTCTAATCCTACCATAGTCATAGTGTAATGTCCTACCATATTATTATTATGTATTTATATAGCACTGACATCTCCTGCAGCACATTACAGAGTACATAGTCATGTCACTGACTGTCCTCAGAGGAGCTCACACTCTAATCCTACCATAGTCATAGTCTAATGTCCTACCATATTATTATTCTGTATTTATATAGCACTGACATCTCCTGCAGCACATTACAGAGAACATAGCCATGTCACTGACTGTCCTCACAGGAGCTCACACTCTAATCCTACCATAGTCATAGTCTAATGTCCTACCATATTATTATTATTATGTATTTATATAGCACTGACATCTCCTGCAGCACATTACAGAGTACATAGTCATGTCACTGTCTGTCCCCAGAGGATCTCACACTCTAATCCTACCATAGTCATAGTGTAATGTCCTACCATATTATTATTATGTATTTATATAGCACTGACATCTCCTGCAGCACATTACAGAGTACATAGTCATGTCACTGACTGTCCTCAGAGGAGCTCACACTCTAATCCTACCATAGTCATAGTCTAATGTCCTACCATATTATTATTCTGTATTTATATAGCACTGACATCTCCTGCAGCACATTACAGAGAACATAGCCATGTCACTGACTGTCCTCAGAGGAGCTCACACTCTAATCCTACCATAGTCATAGCCTAATGTCCTACCATATTATTATTATGTATTTATATAGCACTGACATCTTCTGCAGCAAATTACAGAGTACATAGCCATGTCACTGACTGTCCTCACAGGAGCTCACAATCTAATCCCACTATAGTCATAGTCTAATGTCCTATCATATTATTATTATTATGTATTTATATAGCACTGACATCTTCTGCAGCACATTACAGAGTACATAGTCATGTCACTGACTGTCCTCAGAGGAGCTCACACTCTAATCCTACCATAGTCATAGTGTAATGTCCTACCATATTATTATTATGTATTTATATAGCACTGACATCTTCTGCAGCACATTACAGAGTACATAGTCATGTCACTGGCTGTCCTCAGAGGAGCTCACACTCTAATCCCACTATAGTCATAGTCTAATGTCCTACCATATTATTATTATGTATTTATATAGCACTGACATCTCCTGCAGCACTGTACAGAGTACATAGTCATGTCACTGGCTGTCCTCAGAGGAGCTCACACTCTAATCCCACCATAGTCATAGTGTAATGTCCTACCATATTATTATTATGTATTTATATAGCACTGACATCTCCTGCAGCACTGTACAGAGTACATAGTCATGTCACTGGCTGTCCTCAGAGGAGCTCACACTCTAATCCCACCATAGTCATAGTGTAATGTCCTACCATATTATTATTATGTATTTATATAGCACTGACATCTTCTGCAGCACATTACAGAGTACATAGTCATGTCACTGACTGTCCTCAGAGGAGCTCACACTCTAATCCCTACCATAGTCATAGTGTAATGCATGCTTTGTACTTATGGAAGTTTGCGTCTATTTCAGGGTGAGCATCCCCCGATCTACGCTGCTGCCCCCCTACAAGTACAGAGCCCACCGCAGGAAGAGCTTCGACCCCACAGACACCCTGGCTTTACCCTCAGTAAGTGGCACCAATCTGGGGATCAGGAATGGCAGAATTTTAACTTATTTGCAACCTGATTTAAAGGGATCTTAAAGGATACCCGAAGTGACATGATGAGATAGACATGTGTATGTAGCACACACATAACTATGCTGTGTTCCGTTCCTTTTTTTTTTTTTTTTTTTTTTTTTTTTTTTTTCCTTCTTCTTTCTCTGCCTGAGAGTTAAATATCAGGTATGTAAGTGGCTGACTCAGTCCTGACTCAGACAGGAAGTGACTACAGTGTGACCCTCACTGATAAGAAATTCCCCTTTGTATCTCTTTACTGCTCTCAGAAGCAATTTTTTGCTAGGAAAGTGTTTTATAGTTGGAGTTTATCATTGAGGGTCACACAGTAGTCACTTCCTGTCCTGTCAGGACTGACTTGCATACCTGATATTTAAAGCGGAACTGTAGATCCAAATTAAACACATTGTTTCACTTACCTGGGGCTTCCCCCAGCAGCCGTCCTGTCCCGCGCCGAGTCTCCGTTCCCCTGCCGCCGCTCCGTTCTGTACCTCAACTTGCAAGCGCAGCCCTGCCACGCGTATCCTTTCTTCGCTTTCTCCGCTGCAATAGCGGGGAACGCAAAGAAAGGATACGCGTGGCCAGAGCCGAGCAGGCGCAGTGGCCCGGCGGCAAAACCAAAAGTTGCTGGCGGCGGGAGAATGGAGGCTCGTCGAGGAGCGGGACAGGACGGCTGCTGGGGGCTTGGGGAAGCCCCAGGTAAGTGAAACAATGTGTTTGATTTGTATCTACAGTTACATAGTTACTTTGGTTGAAAAAAGACATACGTCCATCGAGTTCAACCAGCACAAAGTACAACACCAGCCTGCTCCCTCACATATCCCTGTTGATCCAGAGGAAGGCGAAAAAACCCTTACAAGGCATTGTCCAATTAGCCCCTAAAGGGAAAATCCCGACTCCAGATGGCAATCAGATAAAATCCCTGGATCAACATCATTCTGCCTTACCTAGTAATTGTAGCCATGGATGTCATTCAACGCAAGGAAAGCATCTAAGCCCCCTTTAAATGCAGGTATAGAGTTTGCCATAACGACTTCCTGTGGCAATGCATTCCACATCTTAATCACTCTTACTGTAAAGAACCCTTTCCTAAATAAATGGCTAAAACGTTTTTCCTCCATGCGCAGATCATGTCCTCTAGTCCTTTGAGAAGGCCTAGGGACAAAAAGCTCATCCGCCAAGCTATTATATTGCCCTCTGATGTATTTATACATGTTAATTAGATCCCCTCTAAGGCGTCTTTTCTCTAGACTAAATAAACCCAGTTTATCTAACCTTTCTCGATAAGTGAGACCTTCCATCCCACGCATCAATTTTGTTGCTCGTCTCTGCACCTGCTCTAAAACTGCAATATCTTTTTTTTTGTAATGTGGTGCCCAGAACTGAATTCCATATTCCAGATTTGACCTTACTAGAGAGTTAAACAGGGGCAATATTATGCTAGCATCTCGAGTTTTTTTATTTCCCTTTTAATGCATCCCAAAATTTTGCTAGCCTTTAGCTGCAGCTGCTTGGCATTGAGTATGATTATTTAACTTGTTGTCAATGAGTACTCCTGAGTCCTTCTCCAAGTTTGATGTCCCCAACTGTCTCCCATTTATTTTGTATGGTGCTAGACCATTGGTACGACCAAAATGCATGACTTTACATTTGTCAACATTGAATTTCATCTGCCATGTATGTGCCCATATAGCCATCCTATCCAGATCCTGTTGCAATATGTCCCCATCTTCCTGAGAGTTGATGATTCTGCACAATTTTGTATCATCTGCAAAAATAGCAACATTGCTCACTACTGCATCTACTAGGTCATTAATAAATAAATTGAAGAGCACTGGACCCAGTACAGACCCCTGTGGGACCCCACTGCTAACAGTCTCCCATTTTGAGTATGATCCATTGACCACAACTCTTTGTTTTCTGTCCATTAGCCAGTTCCCTATCCAAGCACACAAACTCTTCCCCAGTCCTTGCATCCTCATCTTTTGCACCAGACTTTTGTGGGGAACAGTGTCGAAGGCCTTTGCAAAGTCCAAGTATATCACATCTACAGCATTCCCAATATCCATATTCGCATTCACTACCTCATAAAAGCTGAGCATGTTAGTCAAACAGGACCTGTCTTTAGTAAACCCATGTTGATGCTGAGAAATAAGATTATTTCCTACTATGAAGTCATGTATAGTATCTCTTAGTAACCCCTCAAATAGTTTGCATACAACTGATGTTAAACTTACAGGTCTATAATTTCCTGGATCTGATTTTTTTGCTCTTCTTAAATAATGGGAAAACGTGGGCTGTACGCCAATCCACTGGGACTCTGCCAGTTGCAAGAGAGTCACAAAAGATAAGATAAAGGGGTTTATCTATAACTGAACTTAATTCCCTTAGGACCCGAGGATGCATGCCATCCGGGCCAGGTGCCTTGTCTATTTTTAATTTATTTAGTCTTGCCTTCACTTCTTCCTGCGTTAAGTATTTAATATTACAGTTAGAAGATTGAGACTCTTCTGCCTCTGTAATTTGCAACAGTGCTGTTTCCTTTGTGAAGACAGAAGCAAAGAAAGCATTTAATAACTCTGCCTTACCTTGGTCGTCCACCATTGAGTTCCCATCCTCATCCTTTAGGAGTCCTATACAGTCAACCTTTCTTTTTTTAGAGTTGATGTACTTGTAAAACTTTTTGGGGTTAGATTTGATATCCTTAGCGATTTGATTTTCAGCTTCGATCTTTGCCAGCCTAATTTCTTTTTTACAATTTTTATTGCACTCCTTATAATTGCTTAGTGCAGCCTCAGTCCCCTCCTGTTTTAAGAACTTATAGGCATTCCTTTTCCTCTTCATTTTATCTGCTTTAACTCTTTCAGGCAGAGAAAGAAAAAGGAACCCAGCCTAGTTATTAGTGTGCTTGGCACTGTACATACCCATGGCTATCTCATCATGTCACATGTCACCTCCGGTATCCTTTTAAGTGAAAAAATTCCCCTGTTAACTTGCCGAGGGCTTCCTCTAGCCCCTGTAGTCGTGCTCCCTCCCTGCCATTTCGCTCTGATCCCTGCAGCTGTTGTGCCCCTCGGAGAGCTGGCCGACGCAGCCAGTCACCAGCTACTGTGCAGCCGCGGTCATACACCTCCACGATTGTGCTCCTCTGCCCGGGAGCGCTCGGCTCATGCGGTGTCAGTTTTCATGGACTGTGTGAGAGCAGAGCGCTCCCGGCTACAAAAGCATGACTGAGGAGGCCTGGGGCTGTGCATGCAGCTTTCATTGGGGACAGCTGCTGCAGGGATCGGAGCGGAACGACAGCAAGGGACTAGGATGACTACAGAGGGCTAGAAGAAGCCCCAGGTTACACAGAGGCGCTGAGCTTTGCACCAGACTTATTTGAGTTTTATGCTCCGTTTCTATTGCCTGATGAAGCGGGAGATGCCCACGAAACGCGCTGCACTTTCTGAAGTATATAAATACATTTTGTTGTTTTGAATATACACACCACTCGTGTGTGTTTGCTTGGGGGAGGTAAGTCCACCTCTGCCTCCTCTCATTTTAAACATTTTAGAATGTTATCCTTTTGGCGGCTCTGTCTGCTTATACATTTCCTGAGTCCACCCTTGGTGGAGGGGTGTTGCCCCTTATTTCCTATCTACAGAGAGCGACTTCTTAATCCTGAGTGAGGACAGGTCTAACCTGCTGATATAGTGGTTACCTGGATGGTAACCCTTGTTTGTGAGTATATCTGCATACTTACCTTACATATCCACTCTACCAGTACATGCTACACTATATTGGGCTCTTGTTGTCTCTATTCTATGTATCGTCTGATGTATAGGCATTTTAGTGATTTCCCCCTCCCCCACTTACAGGAGACAATTTATAATCGATATGGGTGGGCATACTTGCCTTACCCCAGTGATCTCGCTATACGGTCCTGTTAGGTGCGCAGCGCAATAGCTGACAGTTTCCTTAGTGTTGGATGTGGGTGAAGGACAAGAAGATGGCTTCCAGACCGCTCCTGTGACGGCTCTCCCTGGCGCGGCGGTCATGTTGGCGCAGTGTCTTTAGTTCCGAGGAAAGCTGAGATGCAGGTCGTCGTCGTTTGTTTTACTTATACAGACAGATTCATATTTCTGTTTTTATCTAGAATTTTTTAACCTACTGTACGTTACAGCTGGGAAATCCCATTAAATATTATTATCGCAGTCCAATCGGTGGACAGCGGCTCCATTTAGGGCAACCGCAAGAATGGGATTTAGTCTGTCGCTGCAGAAACTAAAATTGGTAAAAGTCTCAAACAGGGAGCTGCTAGCAGCAACTATAGACTAATTAAAGTGGACCTGAACTCTTGCACAGGACAGAAGGAAAACCAAGAGAAATACACCCTGTATGTATTTAGAGAGTTTAGCCTGTCTAATTCCCCCTCATCTGCGACTAATCACCACTGTAATTTGATCTCTCAGCTGTATCAGCTGGCTGCCTCGGCAGAGCAGGTAATTTGTAAACATAGGATGCTAACCCTATGTTTGCTTCCATAAAAGCAGAAAGTAGACACACTGCAGGTATATTGCAGGATTTGTATCCACTGTAACAAAGAAATGTCTGTCTTCAAAGATCATTATGCTGTTGCGTATCTTTTAGAGCAAAGAGGAAGTTTTGAGTTCAGGCCCGGTTTAAGAGATAACATTCTTCAAAAAGCAGAAGGAATTAAAAAGTTGTCCATTTATTTTATTTATTTATTTTTTACTTTTTTTTCGCACACACAGGGAATTTTTTTTTTGGGGGGGGGGGGGGGGGGTGTTGGCAAATGGTTTGTCATTGGGATGCAAATGATACAGTTGGCACAAATTATGTACTCATGTTAATCCAATTTCTACAGCTTGGAAATGGACCGCATAAAATTTGCATCCACTCTGAATCAATCATTGACCGTCGCTACTTCCTAGTTGGCCGACTGCTCTTGTTTGAAAGAAATCGCCAGATAGTGCAGTTTGCTTCTTAAACTGTTCGGAATAGGAGGAGTTAGGGGCCATTCACACTACAGCGTTTGGCCGGCGATTACGGCAAAACCCGCTCGTGCTTTTTAAAGAGCTAGTGCAATAATACCCTACGGGCCCGTTCTCACTTGGGCGATTTGAGGAAAAAATCACTCCCACAAAACCGGCGTTTTGCACTTTTAGGTGTGAATGGGGCCTTAGGAAGGTTTCTCAGACAGTGCAGTGTGTGTGAGGGAAATTGCTGTTGCCAAGGTAACCAGTACATCTGCTAGTTACAAGTTAACTGACAAGATGTAATTTAAATAAATATCCTCTATAATAAAACCCCTGTGTCCCTGCGTGTACCTGTCTCTGTGTAGCTGGGTCCGTGCTTTTTGCTATACAGTTGTTTAGACAAGAGGACGGGGACAGAGAGCGGGGCAGGTGTGTGCGCGGGCGGATGGGGGTGCACACAAGTGGGAGGCGCATGCGCACGCTCGAAAAACAGACCTAGAGCCCGTTTTTAAATGGGCTTGGATCTACTAGTATAATATAAATGTATTAGAGCTAAAAGGTAATGGGAACCGGGTTTATAAAAAAAAAAAAAAAGTCAGATACTCACCTCAGGAGAGGGAGGCTCTGGGTCCCATAGAGCATTCCCTCTCCTCTCCCGGTGCCCACTGCTGTCCTGGCTCCCCCGTAGCGATATTCGAACGTTTCGGTCAAATACCGCTGTCTCCCGGCCGAAGGGAGGCTTCGGAAATGCTTCGGGAGCCCGAGTGCTCCTGAAGACGGGCCGCTCTACGCTGCGCTTGTGCGCGTTCTCTATGATTCACTCGCGTGTGCGCCACCTGTCTTCGGGAGGACTCAGCTCCCGAAGACTTCCGAAGTCCCCTCGGCGTGGGATGAGAACGGAGGAGCCAGCGCAGCACCGGGGGCACCGGGAGAGGAGAGGAAACGCTCATTAGAACCGAGCCTTCCCTCTCCTTAGGTGATTATCTGCCTTTTTTTTTTTTTTTTTTTTTTTTTTTTCTATTAGCTTTAAGCACAGAATAGCTTCACAGGACACCTGGCAGCAGGGGGGAGGAGCACTTCACAAATCATGCCTAGCCTGCACTGCACAATCTGTAGAAGAGCTATTAGGCACATGTTAATCTGCTGCAGTTTGGGAATGATTTTGCACTTTTCTTAACTGTAGTGCAGTTCTAGAAATTCACGTTAAACTGACGCTATTAAGTAGAATTTGGGAAGTTTCTTATTATCATGCAGAACAGTTCCCCTGCTGGTTAGAACTATTTAAGAAGGAAAAATAAACCTGTCAGTAACGTTTTTGATAAATTTGGCTCACAGGGTGGTCACTTGCAGTCCACTCCACGTGTTTGCGCATTGTCTCCTGCCAGCCTGTAATCCTGCATGACCGGGTCACGGGGAGGTCACTTGTAGTCCACGCCATGTGTTTTCGCAGCGTCTCCTGCCGGCCTGTAATCCTGCATGACAGGGCCACGGGGAGGTCACTTGCGGTACATGCATCGCTCCACGTGTCTCCTGCCGGCCAGTAATCCTGCATGACCGGGTCACGGGGAGGTCACTCGCAGATCATGCTGCTCTCCTCGTGTCTCCGCAGCGTCCCCTTTCCGGCCTGTAATCCTGCCTTCTCTGTTTTCCAGCATTGTTTGGCGGGATGGGAGAACGCCATGCCTTCCTGCGACTCCCGGGTCACCAGCCTGGACCTGAAAACATCCGTAGACCCCAGCGTGGTGACCGCAGTGTCGTCTAGTAACCTGAGCCTGGTAAGGACAGCCGGAGAATCTCCATACTGCTTCCGGAACATTCCGCAGTGTCATTGTCCTGTTCTGTGTTAACCCTTCAGCTGCCCGGAGATATCCCATCTCTAGAAAACTGGACCAAACTAAAAGAGCTTCAGTGCATAAAGTAACAGTTTAAAGAACGCCCCGCAGAGGAATGCCTGGAGTGTGGAGTAGCAAGGAGGGGAGGGCAAGGGGGTGTTAGTGTGTGTGTGTGTGTGGGGGGGGGGGGGGCTTGGGGGAGAAGGGTGGCGGAGCAGCGAGGCGTATGAGAGATATCGGCGCCGGGAGACTTGGGCGCAGGATACAGCCGGTATATGGCTGATCCTGCTGCTGCACAAGTCCCGGGGGCGGTAATAACTATTCCCCCTCCAGGCCGCCATGGATAGAGGGGGAATGAAATAATTTGGCTTCCAGCGATTGCTGGAGGCCGAATTATAGTGTTGTATAAGTAACTTCAGCTTCGTCTTCTGACGGCGGCGAAGTTACTCCCTGTGCACCGCTATAGCCGTAATTCCAATTACGGCCTATGGTGGCGCCAGCTGTGCCCAAGTCTCCAGCTCTGGAATCACTGTATTCAGCAGCGAGGGGGTGTTAGAGGAGGGAGGGTGCTGAAGCTGTGAGGAAGAAGGGAGGGTACTAAAGCAGTGAGGGGGAGGGTGCCGGATCAGTAAGGGGGAAGGGAGGGTGCCGGAGCAGTGAGGGAGAGGGTACTGGAGCAGTGGGGAGGGTGAGGAGGTGTTAGAGAGGGTGCCAGAGCAGCATGGGGGAAGGAAGAGTGCTGAAGCAGTGAGGGGGTGTTAGAGGGAGGAGGGTGCCAGGGCATTGAGGGGGGGGGGGGGGGAGAGGGTGCTAGAGCAAGCTGCTCTATTAGCGAGAGGGGAGGATGTTGAAGAAGTGAGGGGGCGGGGTCTGAGTGGGGGGAGAGTGTCGGAGCAGCAAGAGGGGAGGGGGAGAAGGGGTTAGAGGGTGCCAGAGCAGCATGGGGGAAGGAAGAGTGCTGAAGCAGTGAGGGGTTGTTAGAGGGAGGAGGGTGCCAGGGCATTGAGGGGGGGGGGGGGGGGAAGAGGGGGCTAGAGCAAGCTGCTCTATTAGCGAGGGGGGAGGATGTTGAAGCAGTGAGGGGGCGGGGTCTGAGTGGGGGGAGAGTGTCAGAGCAGCAAGGTGGGAGGAGGAAGGGAGTCAGAGGGAGGAGGGTGCAGATATGAGCTGCAGTCACTGCTTACAAGAAGTGACCTGTGTGATAACCCGATTATATCATCCAGTTCCCCAGAGAAACCACAGCTCAGCCTTTATCTTCTCACCCTCGGCTGGCAGCCTGGCTTCTCACTTCCAAAAATATCATCTTATTTATAAAGCTGTTTATTCTTGTATCCATAGTGACTTCTTTATGCAAATCCTAAAATCTTTTCACGGTTTACGGTAAAATCAATATTACCTCATTCTGATGCCTAGGAAACACCAGTCTTATCACGTGTGAGAATTGTGTGTGTGTGTGTGAGCGGGGAGCCTCCTGCTGTGCAGTAGAAAGTCCAGCCCAGCCCTATAGCATCGGCATAGAAAGGGGGAGGGGGAGGCTCCTGCTCTACAGACCAGTCCTATAGCACTGGCAGAGAAAGGGGGAGCCTCCTGCTCTACAGACCAGTCCTATAGCAACAGCAGAGAAAGGGGGAAAGGGGAGCCTCCTGCTCTACAGACCAGTCCTATAGCATCGGCAGAGAAAGGGGGAGCCTCCTGCTCTACAGACCAGTCCTATAGCATCGGCAGAGAAAGGGGGAGCCTCCTGCTCTACAGACCAGTCCTATAGCATCGGCAGAGAAAGGGGAGCCTCCTGCTCTACAGACCAGTCCTATAGCATCGGCAGAGAAAGTCTATCCTATTACAGTATACAGCAAGTAGTTATCAGTCCAGGCATAGCGGCATTTGGGTACCTGTCCATGTAAGCTTATCGCTTGGTCAGTGAACAATATCACGCTTTGTATATTTTACGTTGGTCTGTTACTGAGGTCTGTGGGACATTGCAGCAACCCTCATGGCTGGGCGGGGCCATGATCAGTGCAGACTGTCCAGCCACTCCTCCATAGTGTGAGGTGGGCGGGGCATCACTGGGGGCATATTGCTGCATCATTGTCATGGGGGAACCCGTGAATACAAGTATAACGTGATTACATTTCATCACTGCTCTGCTGCATGCTTGTTCAGGGGCTGTGGCTAAAAACATTAGAAGCAGAGGATCAGCAGGGTTGACAGGTAACTGGTACTGCTTAAAAGGAAATAAATATGGCATCGTCCATATACCTCTCGCCTCAGGTTCACTCGAAGCTATGCTGAATTTTCCTTCCAGAACATTCTGGGAGACCAGGTATTATTTCCCTGGCTTTAGAACTCTCGGTAAACAAACCTTCCGCAGTGACCACCTGTCGCCACCTGTAATAAAATGTCTGAATGTAAACTGGGTTGAGGAAAGATGTTACAGTAGGCAAACACTGACTGACTAAATTATAAATGAATATTGTAAAAATATAAAGCAATTTTATTAATTATGCGATTTTCACTGGGCAAGAATGGGCAAGGATTTCAGTCTCTAGATGTGCAAAGCTGGTAGAGACATACCCTAAAAGACTGGCAGCTGTAATTGCAGCAAACGGTGGTTCTACAAAGTATTGACTCAGGAGGCCGAATAATTACGCACACCCCACTTTGCAGTTATTTATTTGTAACAAATGTTTGGAATGATGTATGATTTCCGTTCCACTTCTCATGTGTACACCACTTTGTATTGGTCTTTCACGTGGAATTCCAATAAAACTGATGCATGTTTGTGGCATTAATGTGACAAAATGTGGAAAACTTCAAGGGGGCCGAATACTTTTGCAAGCCACTGTATGTGTGTGACAGCGTCAGGATTTTACAAGTTCT
The DNA here is from genome assembly GCF_040937935.1 of Hyperolius riggenbachi. Taxonomy (NCBI): domain Eukaryota; kingdom Metazoa; phylum Chordata; class Amphibia; order Anura; family Hyperoliidae; genus Hyperolius; species Hyperolius riggenbachi. The sequence continues at coordinate 10,281,475 of NC_090651.1, read as the reverse complement.
TCTCCCCTCCCCCTTGCTGAGCTGGGGGTTGTGGTGGTGTTTTTGGATGAGCTTGCAGTGTAATCACACAGACAGGTAGGTATACTTCCCCTAATAAGGAGACTGTGTGGTAAAGTCTCTGCTGACTGCTGCATGCTGGGAGATCTGTGCTGATAAGCTGAGCGCTGATTTCAGAGGCTGATAAGAGCTGGTCTCTGAGGCTCATCATAAGGTTCTACACCTATTACTGGCTACACATACACCTTGTGCAGGGGTCAGGAACCTTTCAGGCTGAGAGCCATAAACGCCACATATTTTAAAATGTAATTCCGTGAGAGCCATACAATATGTTTCAAACTGGGACAGTAGGGCTCACGTCTCTGTTGCCATGGTGATGTGTATACAGTTGATCCGCCAGGCAGAAACAGACAGCTTCTCTTGGGTTTCAGCAACATCAGCAATTTTCCTGAGAGCCAGACAGGAGAAATACCGACTAACAGCTTGTACAATTAGCTAGTTGACTCAGGAGTTGATTCACTTTGTAGGACGAGATCCCCGCACTTTGGCCCAATAGGCTTCCTGTCACGTGACAGGCAGCCTATCGGGCCAATAAAAGTGCTGGGATCTCATCCTACAAAGTCACTGGACCTGACAGGGTCCAGAGTGGAACAATTGGAGCGGCCGTTAGTTTTGGGGGGAGCGTGAGTAAGTTAGTAGTGCATGCTACAGCAGTAGCGAGCCTACTTTGAAGATATTACTTGCGCTGCCACACTAAGCTGCGCTGCTAGATCAGTGTTGCTTTAGGGCCCATTCACACTTGCTGATCGCAAAACGCTAGTGCTTTTGTTAGCGTTTTGCTATGGCGCTTTTGCACGATTAAAGTGAAAAAATTGGCATTCACACTTGCCGATTTTTTCCGAAATCGCATTTAGCGCTTCTATAGCACTGAAACGCGATCGGCGGGTAATAGCCTGAAAATGGTGCAAGCGACGCGTTTGCGGTTAGCGTATTTGCGGTGATTAGTGCAAATCGGCCAAGTAAGAACAGCCCCATAGGGTTTCATTACACTAGTGCTTTTAAAAAGCGCTAGTGTTTGAGAGTTTTGCCGAAATCGCGGCAAAACGCTCAAGTGTGAATGGGCCCTTAGTGAATCAACCCCCTACTGATTTGTATGTGAGCCAGATGCAGCCATCAGAAGAGCCAGCTCCCGAGCCATAGGTTCCCTACCCCTGCTCTAGATGGTTCTCAGCCGGAGTGGTCAGTTATGGCCGCCGCTGCGGAGAGGCTAGTGTGTGTATAGCGACCCGGCAGTGACATCCGGACAAACATCCGGAGTGCAGCATGATCTTGTGCAGGAGATGTCCATTGTTGTCCTCCTGCTCCATCATGCACTGCACCATCACTCCTCCTCCTCCATAGAAAAAGAACAATTTCCTAAACTGTCACCCGAGGAATACACTACTGACCCCTGCAGGTGATATTTGTCTCAGCACCTTAAAGAGACTCTGAAGCGAGAATAAATCTCGCTTCAGACCTCATAGTTAGCAGGGGCATGTGTGCTCCTGCTAAACCGCCGCTATCGCGCCGCTAAACGGGGGTCCCTTCACCCCAAAAACCCCCCCACTGCAACACTTGGTCGCAGACTTGGTCGCTCCTGGAGGCTGCAGCCCTGCCTCCAGTTGCGTCTATCAGCGGCGCATCGCCGCCTCTCCCCCGCCCCTCTCAGTGAAGGAAGACTGAGAGGGGCGGGGGAGAGGCGGAGATACGCGCTGACAGACGCGCGTGGGGCAGGGCTGCGGCGGCTAGCCCTGCCTCAACCAGGAAGCGCTCCCCCGCTGCACCGAGGGGATTTGGGGGTGAAGGGACCCCCGTTTAGCGGCACGATAGCGGCGGTTTAGCAGGGGCACACATGCCCCTGCTATCTAATGAGGTCTGAAGCGAGATTTATTCTCGCTTCAGACTCTCTTTAAAGGGAACCAGAGACGAAGCACCCTTGTGTATTTTACCATGTATATCAGTAAGAACATTAGAGAAAACACTTACCATGCTCTCTGTTTCACCCTCACTGCTAAAAGTGTCTGTTATCAGCAGTCACAAGAATCCCAGACTGAGCAATTAAATCTGGCTTTGCTGGGAATGATTATTGCTGAGTCATTATAGCAAAGCCACAAGGGGGCAGGCTTGGGCTTGAAATAACACCACAGAAGACAGACTTAGCTATAATCTTTCTGTAGCAAAGCTAGACGGAGCAGCCTGACTTCTCAGTCGGGGATTCTTATCAGGGGTGATAACAGTCAGATTACACAGAGAACAATGAAACAAAGGGCAGATTAGGTGTTTACTGTCATGTTCCCACTGATTTATAAGGTAAAATACAAGAGGGTGCTTTATCTCTGGTTCTCTTTAAAGGGGCACTATGGCAAAAAAAATTGTAAAGTTTAAAATATGTGCAAACCTAGACAAATAAGAAGTGTTTTTTTTCCAGAGTAAAATGAGCCATAAATTTACTTTTCTCCTATGTTGCTGTCACTTACAGTAGGTAGTAGAAATCTGTCAGAAGTGACAGATTTTGGACTAGTCCATCTCTTCATGGGGGGGAATTCTCTGATTTATCTTCAATAGCACATAGTAAATGGCAGCTGCTCTGTCCAACTGCCAAAAAACTGTGTAGCGAGCAGGGAAGCTGGCCAGCATTATTGAAATCCTTTTTAGGGAATATCTTTATAAAGAATAAAAGCCTTGCTGAGAATTCCCTATGAAGAGATGGACTAGTCCAAAACCTGTAACGCTTTACACACTCGCATGCAAATGGCACCACTGTTCCTACAGCTAATTAAAAGCCGACGTCTTAGTTCACAGAAGAAAGCATTCTCTTGCTTTAGTCACCTACACTGCGCAGAAGTACCCTGGTAATCATAGGTGTCCTAACTCTGGCCCTGTAACATGCATAGTGCGGACATGCAAACATTCATTGCATCAAACCTATCTAGGGATTAGGAGCACACATCCTGTCGCTTCTGTTATATTTCTACTACCTACTGTAAGTGACAGCAACATAGGAGAAAAGTAATTTATGGCTCATTTTACTCTGGAAAAAAATGTACTTCTTATTTGTCTGTTTGCACATATTTTACAATTTTTCGCCATAGCATAGCTTACCTGCAGTCTCCCAAGAGAATAAAGGCAGATGTTGACCTATGTAGAGAGAAGCCTCTGCATAATCCATAGACTTCCAGTGTCCTCCCCCCCCCCCTTTCTGCAGACTGGGCCCCTCTGACAGTTCACGGCCGCTGACCGGCACCCTGCGACAGTTCACGTCGCTCCCCTTCGTGGACAAGGGTGGCTGTACCGCTCTGCAGTGTTGGGCACGGTGGGCTCTTTGATCGGTTTGTGACATGCTGGAGTGTATACAGTAACTATCACCAGTGCAGGTGAGTATTGCACCGGCCCTTATGTTAGGTACACACAATGCAATTTTCTGACCGGTTTACTGTCAGAGCGATTTTCAACGTGTCCAATCTGATTTCTGATAGTTTTTCCGATATATTTTTACGTTCACAATCGGACATGTTGGAAATAATCGATGTGACAGTAAATCTGTCAGAAAATTGCATCGTGTGTAGCTAGCTTTATGGCTGGTACACCAATTTTCCATCAGATAGACCAGTCAGATTACAACTTTCCTGGACGTCCCCTCTGCTCCCAATCGAGAAGGGGATCGATTTTGTGCAGCACTGATCTGAAAATTTAAAGCAAAACCTTGGCGCTCCTGGCACTTTAAAGGACAACTGAAGTGAGAAGACTATGGCGGCCGTCATATTTATTTCCTTTTAAACAATACCAGTCACCTGGCAGCCCTGCTGATCTATTTGGCTGCAGTAGTGTGTGAATCACACCAGAAACAAGCATGCAGCCAATCTAGTAAGATATGACAATGTCAAACACCTGGGGCTTGATTCACAAAGCGGTGCTAACCTACTTAGCACGTCTAAAGTCTTTAGACGTGCTAACCAGGGTGCTAAGTAGGTTAGCACTGTATTTCTCAATCAGATCGCGTGCTAACTTTGCGTGCGTAAAGTTTTGCGCGCGCAAAGTCCTATGCGCGCTAAGTCCCATAGGCTTTAATGGGCACTTCGCGCGGAGCGCCCTGCGCTCTGTGCAGTGCGCGCGTAAAGTTTTATGCGCAAAAAGCTCGTTTAGACGTGCTAAGGGGGTTTTCACAGGCGTGCTAACAGTAAGCACTGCTATGTGAATCAAGCCCCTGATCTGCTGCATGCTTGTTCAGGGGCTATGGCTAATAGTATTAGAGGCAGAGGATCAGCAGCACAGTCAGGTAACTGGTATTGCTTAGAAAGAAATAAATATGGCAGCCTCCATATCCCTCTCACTTCAGTTGTCCTTTAAGACCTGCTGTCACTCTTGTGCGCAACTTTAAGAAAAAGGTGACCACAACCACAAATAGTAGATATGCAAATCAGTATTGTGGTGCAAATAAAAACCTTTTATTCCTAACAGGTCATAGGACAAGTAAAGCAATACTCACATTATGTATCCTGAACAACATGGACCCGCATGCATAAAACTGCCTTGAATACACAGTGAATGTGCAGAAAGAGCAGAGTGGTGCCCACTCTCTGAATCCCAACTGGTTTCGGCATTACGCCTTCGTCAGGGTAGAGACACAGTCTGAGCCTATACTAGTTCAGTGATCTGCAAACTTGGCTCTCCAGCTGTTAAAGGAATTATCAGGCAAAAAAAAAAAAGTTTCCCTTACCTGGGGATTCTACCAGCCCCATGCAGCCATCCTGTGCCCTCATAGTCACTCACTGCTGCTCTGGTCCCCCTCCGTCAGCTAATTTAGTTTATTCCGACCTCGGGGTTGGCGGGCCGCATTGCGTACATTTTTACGCATTCCTGCTGGTGCAGGAACATTAACACATACATTTTTACACATTGAACCACTAATGCGTAAAAATGTATGTGTTAATGTTCCTGCACCAGCGGGAATGCGTAAAAATGTACGCAATGCAGCCCGCCGACCTCCGAGGTCGGCAAAAACTAAACTAGCTGACGGAGGGGGACCAGAGCAGCAGTGAGCGACTACGCCAGCACAGGATGGCTGCATGGGGCTGGTAGAAGCAGAACTAGCTGCTGGCGGGGGACTGGAGCAGCAGTGAGTGACTACGAGGGCACAGGATGGCTGCATGGGGCTGGTAGAAGCAGAACTAGCTGGTGGCGGGGGACTGGAGCAGCAGTGAGTGACTACGCCAGCACAGGATGGCTACATGGGGCTGGTAGAAGCAGAACTAGCTGGTGGCGGGGGACTGGAGCAGCAGTGAGTGACTACGAGGGCACAGGATGGCTGCATGGGGCTGGTAGAAGCAGAACTAGCTGGTGGCGGGGGACTGGAGCAGCAGTGAGTGATTACGAGGGCACAGAATGGCTGCATGGGGCTGGTAGAAGCAGAACTAGCTGGTGGCGGGGGACTGGAGCAGCAGTGAGTGACTACGAGGGCACAGGATGGCTGCAGGGGGCTGGTAGAAGCAGAACTAGCTGGTGGGGGGGGGGGGGGGACTGGAGCAGCAGTGAGTGACTACGAGGGCACAGGATGGCTGCATGGGGCTGGTAGAAGCAGAACTAGCTGGTGGTGAGGGACTGGAGCAGCAGTGAGTGACTACGAGGGCACAGGATGGCTGCATGGGGCTGGTAGAAGCAGAACTAGCTGGTGGCGGGGGACCGGAGCAGCAGTGAGTGACTACAAGGGCACAGGATGGCTGCATGGGGCTGGTAGAAGCAGAACTAGCTGGCGGCGGGGGACTGGAGCAGCAGTGAGTGACTACGAGGGCACAGGATGGCTGCATGGGGCTGGTAGAAGCAGAACTAGCTGGTGGCGGGGGACTGGAGCAGCAGTGAGTGACTACGAGGGCACAGGATGGCTGCATGGGGCTGGTAGAAGCAGAACTAGCTGGTGGCGGTGGATTGGAGCAGCAGTGAGTGACTGAGGGCACAGGATGGCTGCATGGGGCTGGTAGAAGCAGAACTAGCTGGTGGCGGGGGACTGGAGGAGCAGTGAGTGACTACGAGGGCATGGGATGGCTGCATGGGGCTGGTAGAAGCAGAACTAGCTGGTAGCGGGGGACTGGAGCAGCAGTGAGTGACTATGAGGGCACAGGATGGCTGCATGGGGCTGGTAGAAGCAGAACTAGCTGGTGGCGGGGGACTGGAGCAGCAGTGAGTGACTACGAGGGCACAGGATGGCTGCAGGGGGCTGGTAGAAGCAGAACTAGCTGGAGGCGGGGGGACTGGAGCAGCAGTGAGTGACTACGAGGGCACAGGATGGCTGCATGGGGCTGGTAGAAGCAGAACTAGCTGGTGGCAGGGGACTTGAGCAGCAGAGAGTGACTACGAGGGCACAGGATGGCTGCATGGGGCTGGTAGAAGCAGAACTAGCTGGCAGCGGGGGACTGGAGCAGCAGTAAGTGACTACGAGGGCACAGGATGGCTGCAGGGGGATGGTAGAAGCAGAACTAGCTGGCAGCGGGGGACTGGAGCAGCAGTGAGTGACTACGAGGGCACAGGATGGCTGCATGGGGCTGGTAGAAGCAGAACTAGCTGGTGGCGGGGGACTGGAGCAGCAGTGAGTGACTATGAGGGCACAGGATGGCTGCATGGGGCTGGTAGAAGCAGAACTAGCTGGCAGCGGGGGACTGGAGCAGCAGTAAGTGACTACGAGGGCACAGGATGGCTGCAGGGGGATGGTAGAAGCAGAACTAGCTGGTGGCGGGGGACTGGAGCAGCAGTGAGTGACTACGAGGGCACAGGATGGCTGCAGGGGGCTGGTAGAAGCAGAACTAGCTGGTGGCAGGGGACTGGAGCAGCAGTGAGTGACTACGAGGGCACAGGATGGCTGCATGGGGCTGGTAGAAGCAGAATTAGCTGGTGGCAGGGGACTGGAGCAGCAGTGAGTGACTACGAGGGCACAGGATGGCTGCATGGGGCTGGTAGAAGCAGAACTAGCTGGCAGCGGGGGACTGGAGCAGCAGTGAGTGACTACGAGGGCACAGGATGGCTGCATGGGGCTGGTAGAAGCAGAACTAGCTGGTGGCGGAGGACAGGAGCAGCAGTGAGTGACTATGAGGGCACAGGATGGCTGCATGGGGCTGGTAGAAGCAGAACTAGCTGGTGGCGGGGGACTGGAGCAGCAGTGAGTGACTACGAGGGCACAGGATGGCTGCAGGGGGCTGGTAGAAGCAGAACTAGCTGGCAGCAGGGGACTGGAGCAGCAGTGAGTGACTACGAGGGCACAGGATGGCTGCATGGGGCTGGTAGAAGCAGAACTAGCTGGCGGCGGGGGACTGGAGCAGCAGTGAGTGACTACGAGGGCACAGGATGGCTGCAGGGGGCTGGTAGAAGCAGAACTAGCTGGCGGCAGGGGGACTGGAGCAGCAGTAGTGAGTGACTATGAGGGCACAGGATGGCTGCATGGGGCTGGTAGAAGCAGAACTAGCTGGCAGCGGGGGACTGGAGCAGCAGTGAGTGACTACGAGGGCACAGGATGGCTGCATGGGGCTGGTAGAAGCAGAACTAGCTGGCGGCTGGGGACTGGAGCAGCAGTGAGTGACTACGAGGGCACAGGATGGCTGCATGGGGCTGGTAGAAGCAGAACTAGCTGGCGGCGGGGGACTGGAGCAGCAGTGAGTGACTACGAGGGCACAGGATGGCTGCATGGGGCTGGTAGAAGCAGAAGTAGCTGGTGGCGGGGGACTGGAGCAGCAGTGAGTGACTACGAGGGCACAGGATGACTGCAGGGGGCTGGTAGAAGCAGAACTAGCTGGTGGCGGGGGACTGGAGCAGCAGTGAGTGACTACGAGGGCACAGGATGACTGCAGGGGGCTGGTAGAAGCAGAACTAGCTGGCGGCCGGGGACTGGAGCAGCAGTGAGTGACTACGAGGGCACAGGATGACTGCAGGGGGCTGGTAGAAGCAGAACTAGCTGGCGGCCGGGGACTGGAGCAGCAGTGAGTGACTACGAGGGCACAGGATGGCTGCATGGGGCTGGTAGAAGCAGAACTAGCTGGCGGCGGGGGACTGGAGCAGCAGTGAGTGACTACGAGGGCACAGGATGGCTGCATGGGGCTGGTAGAAGCAGAACTAGCTGGCGGCGGGGGACTGGAGCAGCAGTGAGTGACTACGAGGGCACAGGATGGCAGCATGGGGCTGGTAGAAGCAGAACTAGCTGGTGGCGGGGGACTGGAGCAGCAGTGAGTGACTACGAGGGCACAGGATGGCTGCATGGGGCTGGTAGAAGCAGAACTAGCTGGCGGCGGGGGACTGGAGCAGCAGTGAGTGACTACGAGGGCACAGGATGGCTGCATGGGGCTGGTAGAAGCAGAACTAGCTGGTGGCGGGGACTGGAGCAGCAGTGAGTGACTACGAGGGCACAGGATGGCTGCATGGGGCTGGTAGAAGCAGAACTAGCTGGCGGCGGGGGACTGGAGCAGCAGTGAGTGACTACGAGGGCACAGGATGGCTGCATGGGGCTGGTAGAAGCAGAACTAGCTGGTGGCGGGGGACTGGAGCAGCAGTGAGTGACTATGAGGGCACAGGATGGCTGCATGGGGCTGGTAGAAGCAGAACTAGCTGGTGGCGGGGGACTGGAGCAGCAGTGAGTGACTACGAGGGCACAGGATGACTGCATGGGGCTGGTAGAAGCAGAACTAGCTGGTGGCGGGGGACTGGAGCAGCAGTGAGTGACTACGAGGGCACAGGATGGCTGCATGGGGCTGGTAGAAGCAGAACTAGCTGGTGGCGGGGGACTGGAGCAGCAGTGAGTGACTACGAGGGCACAGGATGGCTGCAGGGGGCTGGTAGAAGCCCCTGGTAAGTGAAACTGATTTTCTTTTTTTATTTTTTTTTTTTTTTGCCAGATAACTCCTTTAAGGAACTACAAGTCCCACAATGCATTACAAGAGTCTGACAGCCACAGTCATGATTCATAAAGGCAAATGCATTGTGGGACTTGTAGTTTAGCTGGAGAGCCAAGTTTGCAGATCGCTATGCTAGTTTATGCAACGAGTTTGCGATCCCTCCCCCGACCTCCCTACAGGGGAAGGTTATATTCTACCCGATATTCTTTTTCCGTTTTTCCCACGTGCGTTGTTTGTTTGTTTTTTGTAAATCATTATTTAGTACATCTTCCGCAGCGCTGGACAGAGTATATTGTCTTGTCACGTAACTGTCCATCAGAGGGGCTCATAATCTAATCTCACCATAGCCCTATGTCTATGTATGTATCGTGTAGTGCATGTATCATAGTCTAGGGCCAATTTAGGGGGAAGCCAATGAACTTGTATGTATGTTTTTGGGATGTGAGAGGAAACCGGAGAGCCTGGAGGAAGCCCATGCAGGAACATGTGCTCCTGAGGCCAGTAGTATTTAGTGCGTGTTCAGTTTGTACACAGTAACTGCTGGGATGTGGACTTTCATTTGGCTGCAGCAGCACAACGGATCAGCCCAGCAGGACGGCGAGGGTGCTGGCAGGCTACAGGGGGGCTGGAGGAATCCCCAGGTACATATAAATGCTCTTGTGACAGGTACACTTTAATATTATTAAACTGTAGGGCTGCATCTGTACCTTGTTAACTCCAGCTTCTTTCAGTGGAATCACATTTTTGTAATTGGAAATGTAATTACTGGTGAATTATTATATTTTCCAGGACAACACCTCATACTACGCTTCAAGGGCGAGATCTGAGAATCTCCTCAACATGTCCCGTTCCATCCATTTCCACCACAAGAAAGCCCTGTAATCTGCATGAGGAGATAAGGGAGCGTCACTGCTCCAGGAAGCCCCGCCTCTATCTCTGCCACTCCAGACAGCCCCTCCCCGTCTCTCCACCGCTCCAGGCAGCCCCTCCCCATCTCTCCACCGCTCCAAGCAGCCCCTCCTCCATCTCTTGGGGACCACACCAGGAAGAACTCCGCCTGCCTATGGACAGGACAGCTTTTACTCATGCACCTTTTTTAAATTAAATTATTTTATTTTTAATTTATTGGGCTTCTGTTATTTTTATAAGGTAGTGGCTGAGTAGTATTACATGGCTAATGGTATTACAGACTCAGAATAAGGTAGACAGCTAGGCAACTTGCGTTGTTTAAAAGGTAATAAATATGGCAGCCTCCATGTGTGGGCAGCATGGTGCCGTAGAGGTTAGCATCCTTGCCTTGCAGCGCTCGGTCCCTGATTTGAATCCCAGCCAGGACTCTATATGCATGGAGTTTGTACCCTCGGGTCTGTATGGGTTTCCTCCTGGCACTCTGGTTTAGTCCTATATCTCAAAAACACACAAAAGTTCATTAGCTTCTCCCTAAATTGCGCGAGACAAGGATACATACACGACTCAATACATACATAGACCTATGACTATGGTAGGGATTAGATTGTGAGCCCCTCTGAGGGACAGTTAGTGAAAAGACTATATATACTCTGTACAGCGCTGCGGAAGATGTCGGCGCCATCTATATATATATATATATATATATAAAATCGTGTGTGTGTATGTATGTGCCGCGATCACGCGAAAACGGCTTGACCGATTTGAACGAAACTTGGTATACAGACCCCTTACTTCCTGGGATGATATGTTCTGGGGGTCTCGCGGCCCCCCTGCACACGTGGGCGGAGCTACAAACAGCAAATCTGATTCCACCCATTCAAGTCAATGGACAAAATGTAAAGGGCTGCCATTCTCACAGTAATCAAGCCAGAGTCCCCACACATGGCACAGCTGGTCACTTGGTGACCGAAGTTACAAATCCAGGAAAAGTGGGAGGAGCATAACACAGCCAATCAAATTTCAGCCGTTCATTTTAAATGGGAAAATGTAAACTGCAGCCATTCTTAGACTGTTAATCGCAGGGTTCTCAAACTTGCCACACTTGGTCACTGGGTGAATAAGATTACGATTCAAGAAAATGGGTGGAGCCTACAACAGCCAATCAAAATTCACCTATTGATTTTCAAGGGGAATATTTAAACTGCTGCTATTCTTACACTTTTAATGGCAGAGGCTTCAAACCTGCTACAGTCGGTCATTGGGTGACTGGGGTCCAAATTCACTAAAGGGGCAGGGCCACATACAGCCAATCAGATTTCCTTGGTGAATAACTGCTTCCATTCACACATTTTTGATGCCAGGAACCTGAAAGCTCACACACTTGGCCATTGAGTGACTGTGTGTCAAGGTTACAAAAAGTGGGCGGAGCCAAAAAAAACTTTTATTGGGAAAATATAAACTGCAGCCATTTTTACACCGTTAATGGCAGGGTTCGCACAGTTGGTCATTGGGTGACAGATTAAGATTTTGGAAGGTGGATGGAGCCTACAACAGCCAATAAAAATTCACCTTTTGATTTTCAAAGGGAATATTTCATCTGCTACCATTCTCTTATACTGGTAAAAGCAGATGCCTCAAACCTGGTACAGTTGGTCGCTGGGTGACTGGGGTCCAAATTCGGAAAGGGGGCGGAGCCACAAACAGCCAGATTTGTTTATTTTTCAATGGGAATATACAAAGTATTGATACCAAGGACCCCAAAGCCGATAAACTTGATAACTGAGTGACTATGTCAAGGTTAGAACAAGTGGGCGGTGCCAACAACTACATTTTTAACATGGCAGGGTTCCCAAACTTTACACAATTGGCCACTGGGTGACTGGGGTGAATATTCAGAAATGTGGGTGGAGCCTACAACAGCCAATCAAAATGTACCTATTGATTTTCAAGGGGAATATTCCCATTGCTACCATCCTCACACCGTTAGTGGCAGAGGCCTCAAACCTGATACAGTCAGTCATTAAGTGACTAGGGTCTAAATTCACTAAAAGGGTGGAGCCACAAACAGCCAATCAGATTTGTTAGATTGATTTCAGCCATTCTGTTATTGGCAGGGTTCTCAAACGTGACACAGTTGGCCACTGGGTGACTGGGACTAATATTCAGAAAAGTGGGTGGAGCCTACAGCAGCCAATCAAAATTCACCTTTTGATTTTCAAGGGGAATATTTACATTGCTGCCATTCATGCACTCTTAATAGCAGAGGCCTCAAATCTGGTACAGTCAGTCACTGGGAGACTGGGGTTTAAATTCTGAAGGGATCAGACCAAAACAGCCAATTAGATTTGTTTAATTTCAATGGTAAAATGCAAAAATGTTCAAATTCAGTAAAGGTGCGGAGCCAAAAACAGCCAGATTTCTTTGCTGGATAAACTGCTTCCATTAGCACAATTTTGATGCCACGAACCCAAAAGCTCACAAACTTGGTCATTGAGTAGTGACTGTGTGTCCAGGTTACAAAAAGTGGGTGGAGTTAAAAACAGATTTTTCTGGGAAATTGTAAACTGGAGCCCTTCTTCACTGTTAATGGCAGGGTTCTCAAACTTAGCATAGCTGGTTACTGGGTGACTGGGATTAATATTCAGAAAGGTGGGAGGAGCCTAAAAATGGCAATCAAAAATCACATGTCACTTTTCAAGGAGAATATTAAAATTGCTGTCATTCTTGCACTTATGGCACAAGCCTCAAACCTGGTACAGTTGGTCATTGGGTCACTGGGGTTCAAATTCAGAAAAGGGGACACAGCCACAAACGGTGAATCAGATTTGTTTCATTTCATGGGTAAATACAAATTATTGATGCCAAGGACCCCACAGCTTACAAACTTGGTCATTGAGTAGTGACTTTGTGTCCAGGTTACAAAAAGTGGGCGGAGCCAAAAACAAATTTCACTGGGAAAGTGTAAACTGCAGCCCTTCTTACACTATTTATTTCAGGGTTCTCAAACTTTGCCCAGATGGTCACTGAGTGACTGAGATTAATATTCAGGGTAGTGGGTGGAGCCTATAATAGCCAATCAATATTCACCTGTTGATTTTCAAGTGGAATATTTAAATTGCTGCCATTTTTACACTGTTAATAGCAGATGCCTCAAACCTGCTACAGTTGGTCATTGGGTGACTGGGGTTCAAATTCTGGAGAGGGGCGGAGCCACAAACGGCCTATCTGATTTGTTTAATTTCTATGGGAATATACAAATTATTGATGCCAAGGACCCCAAATCTCACAAACTTAGTCATTGAGTGTTTGTGCGTTAGGGTTAGAAAGTGGGCGGAGCCCACACCAGTCAAATACATACCCGGGCAACGCCATGTCATCAGTGGGTGGAGACAAACACAAATTTCACTGGGAAAATGTAAACTGCAGCCATTCTTACATAGTTAATGGCAGGGTTTTTAAACTTTGCACAGTTGGTCACTGGGTGACTGGGATTAATATTCAGAAAAGTGGGTGGAGACTACAAAATTAGGCTCTACCTATTGCTTTCAAGGGGAATATGTAATTGCTGCCATTCTTGCACTGTTAATGGCACAAGCCTCAAACCTGCTACAGTTGGTTATTGGGTGACTGGGGTTCAAATTCAGAAAAGGGTGTGGAGCCACAAACAGCCAATCTGATTTTTTCATTTCAATGCAAATTATTGATACCAAAGACAGCAAAGCTCACAAACTTGGTCATTGAGTAATTGTGTGTTAGGGTTAGAAAAGTATGCAGAGCCAACACCAGCCAAATACATACCCGGGCAATCAGCTAGTATAAATACTAAATAATAAAAATACTGTATGTCTCATCTACCTATAACTCCACTTTTTAGGGCTGTTTTGTAGAATCGCACACTCCAGACATTTCCAATGCGATTTCCGTGCGATCCTACAGGCTGCAGCGCGATTTGAGATTTGCGACAGGAGAGGGGAAAAAATCAAGTGGCATTTGAATTGCCAGATCTCAACAATTCCTGTGCGCCTAACTTTCTACATTTGCTCAAACGGCCCAAAAAAACTGCAGCAGGACTGGTTGTATTCACTTTAGAATATCGGTAATTTTAACCAATATTTTATCCTCACTTAAAGGGAACCTAAACCAAACATTAACAAAAAAATCTCGTATTGCACAGGGCACTCCCGAGAGCGGTAACATGAACGAGGATGTGTATAGCCAGGGCTGCACAGGCGCAGTGGTCATGGACTGGCCCAGTTGCCAATCTAAACTGAGTGCTAGCGGGGGACCGGAGGATTGTTCTGTGACAGCGAGGGCACAGTGCGGCCGCAGGAGGCTGGTAGAAGCCCCAGGTAAGTGAAACTTTTTTTTTTTAGGTTTGGTTTAGGTTCCCTTTAAAGCGGACCTGAACTCAGAACTTCCTCTGTGCTCTAAAAAGATAAGCAACAGCATAATAACCTTTAAAGAAAAACATTTGTTACAGCTGACACAAATCCTGCAGTAAATCTGCAGTGTGTCTACGTCCTGCTTTCGTGGAAGCAGACATAAGGTTAGAATCCTTTGTTTACAAATTAGCTGCTCTGCGGAGGCAGCCAGCTGGTACAGCTGAGAGATCAAATTACAGTGGTGATTAGTCACAGATGAGAGGGAATTAGACAGGCCAAACTCTCTAAATACATACAGGGTGCTGCTTACGGTTTTCCTTCTGTCCTGTGCCAGAGTTCATGTCCACTTTAACCTAATCTCACACCAGCCCTCCCTCTATCTACTCCTAACAGTCTGCGGTACTTCACTAGCGCGGCTGCCATTATGTTCATTAACACAGTAGCGGTCTCCCTAGTGAAGTATCGTGGTGGCGATTTGTCACTATCACGCAGCAGGATGAAAGAACGGCCATTGCTAACGAACGCGTGCTACGCTGCCAGTTGGGCGATTGGCATGTGCATGGTATAATTCAGTCACGGTAATCTTATTTACGCACGTAAGGACATTCAACTCGCGCAGTTTCAGTGCAATAGGCAAAATAAATCTACCCATTTGTGTTTAGTACACACACACACACTTGACAATATTTCAATTAAATGGATCCTGAGGTGAGAGAGATATGGAGGCTGCCATATTTATTTCCTTGTTAACAATGCCAGTTGCCTGGCAGCTCTGTTGAGCTTCTGGCATGAGAAGTGTCTGAGTCAAAACCCTTAAAGGGACTCCGAGCACCTCTCATGGACATGCCTTTAAGACTCCGACCAGTACTGCAAAGTACTGAAAGTTGCATACTGTACCTTTCTGTAGCTTGTGCTCTCCTCTTTCATTTGATGCCTGAATCTCCATTCTACACCAAATAGTTTTTGTGCAATTTCAATTTGAAAATCGTGGCAGCCATCTTGGCTGTGTTATAACTTCTGGCTCACCCCTGTCTTCTCTGTTCCTCTCATGGTCCCCTCGTTCCAGCGCTGTCGCCCACGTTCAAATATGCCTCTATGGTAGGTTTCAGTTGCCCGAGTGCTCCTGAAGACTGGCAGCTCTGCATTCACACGAGTGTGTGAGAAAGAGCGCGCAGGTGCAGTACGGAGCGACCCGCCTTTGGGAGCACTTGGGCAACTGAAGCCTTCAGAAGATACTCAGAAATGTATTTGAACAATTGGGTGAAAAGCTCTTGTGGAGGTGACTGCGCTGCAACGCGGGGACCAGGAGAGGATTGGGGGGCCTACAGGACCCAGAGGCTTCCATCTCCATAGGTAAGTATCTGTTATTTTTTAATTTAACTTCACATCAGCTTTGGATTCATTGTATATCAAAACAATGTGCTGTGACAGGTTTTCTTTAAACCATTCACCAAAACACAACCCTTCCTTGAAGGTCACAGAACCATCCGCCTCCAGGTCGGCTGCAGCGCCTCTTGCCCTTTAAGCAGCAAGTTAAGAAACTGTCATCTCCGTGTGTTTTGCACTTCGCTGCGCAGATCAGGTGGATTCCCCAGAAAATGGTATAAAAACAACTCGATGGAAGAAGAGATGAACTGATCACCTGACAGACTCAGAAAGGAATCAGCCAACATAAATGTGCTGTCCATGGAGAGGGAAAGGGGGTGGTGGCACAGAGCATGATGGTGGATTGGCTTTCGGTCGGCGAAAAATGTGCTTGGTTGTGGAAGTTGGTTAAAGGGAAGTGGAAGTGACGGTAATACAGAGGTTGCCATCTTAATAAGCAATGGCAATAAGTTGGTCATTAGACTGACTGGTAGGATTAGAGTGTGAACTCCTCTGAGGACAGTCAGTGACATGACTATGTACTCTGTAATGTGCTGCAGAAGATGTCAGTGCTATATAAATACATAATAATAATATGGCAGGACATTAGACTATGACTATGGTAGGATTAGAGTGTGAGCTCCTCTGAGGACAGTCAGTGACATGACTATGTACTCTGTAATGTGCTGCAGAAGATGTCAGTGCTATATAAATACATAATAATAATATGGTAGGACATTAGACTATGACTATGGTAGGATTAGAGTGTGAGCTCCTCTGAGGACAGTCAGTGACATGACTATGTACTCTGTAATGTGCTGCAGGAGATGTCAGTGCTATATAAATACATAATAATAATATGGTAGGACATTAGGCTATGACTATGGCAGGATTAGAGTGTGAGCTCCTCTGAGGACAGTCAGTGACATGACTATGTACTCTGTAAAGTGCTGCAGAAGATGTCAGTGCTATATAAATACATAATAATAATATGGTAGGACATTAGACTATGACTATGGTAGGATTAGAGTGTGAGCTCCTCTGAGGACAGTCAGTGACATGACTATGTACTCTGTAATGTGCTGCAGAAGATGTCAGTGCTATATAAATACATAATAATAATATGGTAGGACATTAGACTATGACTATGGTAGGATTAGAGTGTGAGCTCCTCTGAGGACAGTCAGTGACATGACTATGTACTCTGTAATGTGCTGCAGAAGATGTCAGTGCTATATAAATACATAATAATAATATGGTAGGACATTAGACTATGACTATGGTAGGATTAGAGTGTGAGCTCCTCTGAAGACAGTCAGTGACATGACTATGTACTCTGTAATGTGCTGCAGACGATGTCACTGCTATATAAATACATAATAATAATATGGTAGGACATTAGACTATGACTATGGTAGGATTAGATTGTGAGCTCCTCTGAGGACAGTCAGTGGCATGACTATGTACTCTGTAATGTGCTGCAGAAGATGTCCATGCTATATAAATACATAATAACAATATGGTAGGACATTAGACTATGACTAGATTAGAGTGTGAGCTCCTCTGAGGACAGTCAGTGACATAACTATGTACTCTGTAATGTGCTGCAGAAGATGTCAGTGCTATATAAATACATAATAATAATATGGTAGGACATTAGACTGTGACTATGGAAGGATTAGAGTTTGAGCTCTTCTGAGGACAGTCAGTGACATGACTATGTACCCTGTAATGTGCTGCAGGAGATGTCAGTGCTATATAAATACATAATAATAATATGGTAGGACATTACACTATGACTATGGCAGGATTAGAGTGTGAGCTCCTCTGAGGACAGTCAGTGACATGACTATGTACTCTGTAATGTGCTGCAGAAGATGTCAGTACTATATAAATACATAATAATAATATGGTAGGACATTAGACTATGACTATGGCAGGATTAGAGTGTGAGCTCCTCTGAGGACAGTCAGTGACATGACTATGTACTCTGTAATGTGCTGCAGGAGATGTCAGTGCTATATAAATACATAATAATATGGCAGGACATTAGACTATGACTATGGTAGGATTAGAGTTTGAGCTCCTCTGAGGACAGTCAGTGACATGACTATGTACTCTGTAATGTGCTGCAGAAGATGTCAGTGCTATATAAATTCATAATAATAATATGGTAGGACATTAGACTATGACTATGGTAGGATTAGAGTGTGAGCTCCTCTGAGGACAGTCACTGACATGACTATGTACTCTGTAATGTGCTGCAGAAGATGTCAGTGCTATATAAATACATAATAATAATATGGTAGGACATTAGACTATGACTATGGTAGGATTAGAGTGTGAGCTCCTCTGAGGACAGTCAGTGACATGACTATGTACTCTGTAATATGCTGCAGAAGATATCAGTGCTATATAAATACATAATAATAATATGGCAGGACATTAGACTATGACTATGGTAGGATTAGAGTTTGAGCTCCTCTGAGGACAGTCAGTGACATGACTATGTACTCTGTAATGTGCTGCAGAAGATGTCAATGCTATATAAATACATAATAATAATATGGTAGGACATTAGACTATGACTATGGTAGGATTAGAGTGTGAGCTCCTCTGAGGACAGTCAGTGACATGACTATGTACTCTGTAATGTGCTGCAGAAGATGTCAGTGCTATATAAATACATAATAATAATATGGTAGGACATTAGACTATGACTATGGTAGGATTAGAGTGTGAGCTCCTCTGAAGACAGTCAGTGACATGACTATGTACTCTGTAATGTGCTGCAGACGATGTCACTGCTATATAAATACATAATAATAATATGGTAGGACATTAGACTATGACTATGGTAGGATTAGATTGTGAGCTCCTCTGACGACAGTCAGTGGCATGACTATGTACTCTGTAATGTGCTGCAGGAGATGTCAGTGCTATATAAATACATAATAATAATATGGTAGGACATTAGACTATGACTATGGTAGGATTAGATTGTGAGCTCCTCTGACGACAGTCAGTGACATGACTATGTACTCTGTAAAGTGCTGCAGAAGATGTCCATGCTTTATAAATACATAATAATAATATGGTAGGACATTAGACTATGACTAGATTAGAGTGTGAGCTCCTCTGAGGACAGTCAGTGACATAACTATGTACTCTGTAATGTGCTGCAGAAGATGTCAGTGCTATATAAATACATAATAATAATATGGTAGGACATTAGACTGTGACTATGGAAGGATTAGAGTTTGAGCTCTTCTGAGGACAGTCAGTGACATGACTATGTACCCTGTAATGTGCTGCAGGAGATGTCAGTGCTATATAAATACATAATAATAATATGGTAGGACATTACACTATGACTATGGTAGGATTAGATTGTGGGCTCCTCTGAGGACAGTCAGTGACATGACTATGTACTCTGTAATGTGCTGCAGGAGATGTCAGTGCTATATAAATACATAATAATAATATGGTAGGACATTACACTATGACTATGGTAGGATTAGATTGTGAGCTCCTCTGAGGACAGTCAGTGACATGACTATGTACTCTGTAATGTGCTGCAGAAGATGTCAGTACTATATAAATACATAATAATAATATGGTAGGACATTAGACTATGACTATGGCAGGATTAGTGTGTGAGCTCCTCTTGAGGACAGTCAGTGACATGACTATGTACTCTGTAATGTGCTGCAGGAGATGTCAGTGCTATATAAATACATAATAATAATATGGTAGGACATTACACTATGACTATGGTAGGATTAGATTGTGAGCTCCTCTGAGGACAGTCAGTGACATGACTATGTACTCTGTAATGTGCTGCAGAAGATGGCCATGCTATATAAATACATAATAACAATATGGTAGGACATTAGACTATGACTATGGCAGGATTAGAGTGTGAGCTCCTCTGAGGACAGTCAGTGACATGACTATGTACTCTGTAATGTGCTGCAGGAGATGTCAGTGCTATATAAATACATAATAATAATATGGTAGAGCATTAGACTATGACTATGGTAGGATTAGAGTTTGAGCTCCTCTGAGGACAGTCAGTGACATGACTATGTACCCTGTAATGTGCTGCAGGAGATGTCAGTGCTATATAAATACATAATAATAATATGGTAGGACATTAGACTATGACTATGGTAGGATTAGAGTGTGAGCTCCTCTGAGGACAGTCAGTGACATGACTATGTACTCTGTAATGTGCTGCAGAAGATGTCAGTGCTATATAAATACATAATAATAATATGGTAGGACATTAGACTATGACTATTGTAGGATTAGAGTGTGAGCTCCTCTGAAGACAGTCAGTGACATGACTATGTACTCTGTAATGTGCTGCAGACGATGTCACTGCTATATAAATACATAATAATAATATGGTAGGACATTAGACTATGACTATGGTAGGATTAGATTGTGAGCTCCTCTGAGGACAGTCAGTGGCATGACTATGTACTCTGTAATGTGCTGCAGAAGATGTCCATGCTATATAAATACATAATAACAATATGGTAGGACATTAGACTATGACTAGATTCGAGTGTGAGCTCCTCTGAGGACAGTCAGTGACATAACTATGTACTCTGTAATGTGCTGCAGAAGATGTCAGTGCTATATAAATACATAATAATAATATGGTAGGACATTAGACTGTGACTATGGAAGGATTAGAGTTTGAGCTCTTCTGAGGACAGTCAGTGACATGACTATGTACCCTGTAATGTGCTGCAGGAGATGTCAGTGCTATATAAATACATAATAATAATATGGTAGGACATTACACTATGACTATGGTAGGATTAGATTGTGGGCTCCTCTGAGGACAGTCAGTGACATGACTATGTACTCTGTAATGTGCTGCAGGAGATGTCAGTGCTATATAAATACATAATAATAATATGGTAGGACATTACACTATGACTATGGTAGGATTAGATTGTGAGCTCCTCTGAGGACAGTCAGTGACATGACTATGTACTCTGTAATGTGCTGCAGAAGATGTCAGTACTATATAAATACATAATAATAATATGGTAGGACATTAGACTATGACTATGGCAGGATTAGAGTGTGAGCTCCTCTTGAGGACAGTCAGTGACATGACTATGTACTCTGTAATGTGCTGCAGGAGATGTCAGTGCTATATAAATACATAATAATAATATGGTAGGACATTACACTATGACTATGGTAGGATTAGATTGTGAGCTCCTCTGAGGACAGTCAGTGACATGACTATGTACTCTGTAATGTGCTGCAGGAGATGTCAGTGCTATATAAATACATAATAATAATATGGTAGGACATTACACTATGACTATGGTAGGATTAGATTGTGGGCTCCTCTGAGGACAGTCAGTGACATGACTATGTACTCTGTAATGTGCTGCAGGAGATGTCAGTGCTATATAAATACATAATAATAATATGGTAGGACATTACACTATGACTATGGTAGGATTAGATTGTGAGCTCCTCTGAGGACAGTCAGTGACATGACTATGTACTCTGTAATGTGCTGCAGAAGATGTCAGTACTATATAAATACATAATAATAATATGGTAGGACATTAGACTATGACTATGGCAGGATTAGAGTGTGAGCTCCTCTGAGGACAGTCAGTGACATGACTATGTACTCTGTAATGTGCTGCAGGAGATGTCAGTGCTATATAAATACATAATAATAATATGGCAGGACATTAGACTATGACTATGGTAGGATTAGAGTTTGAGCTCCTCTGAGGACAGTCAGTGACATGACTATGTACTCTGTAATGTGCTGCAGAAGATGTCAGTGCTATATAAATACATAATAATAATATGGTAGGACATTAGACTATGACTATGGTAGGATTCGAGTGTGAGCTCCTCTGAGGACAGTCAGTGACATGACTATGTACTCTGTAATGTGCTGCAGAAGATGTCAGTGCTATATAAATACATAATAATAATATGGTAGGACATTAGACTATGACTATGGTAGGATTAGAGTGTGAGCTCCTCTGAGGACAGTCAGTGACATGACTATGTACTCTGTAATATGCTGCAGAAGATATCAGTGCTATATAAATACATAATAATAATATGGCAGGACATTAGACTATGACTATGGTAGGATTAGAGTTTGAGCTCCTCTGAGGACAGTCAGTGACATGACTATGTACTCTGTAATGTGCTGCAGAAGATGTCAATGCTATATAAATACATAATAATAATATGGTAGGACATTAGACTATGACTATGGTAGGATTAGAGTGTGAGCTCCTCTGAGGACAGTCAGTGACATGACTATGTACTCTGTAATGTGCTGCAGAAGATGTCAGTGCTATATAAATACATAATAATAATATGGTAGGACATTAGACTATGACTATGGTAGGATTAGAGTGTGAGCTCCTCTGAAGACAGTCAGTGACATGACTATGTACTCTGTAATGTGCTGCAGACGATGTCACTGCTATATAAATACATAATAATAATATGGTAGGACATTAGACTATGACTATGGTAGGATTAGATTGTGAGCTCCTCTGAGGACAGTCAGTGGCATGACTATGTACTCTGTAATGTGCTGCAGAAGATGTCCATGCTTTATAAATACATAATAACAATATGGTAGGACATTAGACTATGACTAGATTAGAGTGTGAGCTCCTCTGAGGACAGTCAGTGACATAACTATGTACTCTGTAATGTGCTGCAGAAGATGTCAGTGCTATATAAATACATAATAATAATATGGTAGGACATTAGACTGTGACTATGGAAGGATTAGAGTTTGAGCTCTTCTGAGGACAGTCAGTGACATGACTATGTACCCTGTAATGTGCTGCAGGAGATGTCAGTGCTATATAAATACATAATAATAATATGGTAGGACATTACACTATGACTATGGTAGGATTAGATTGTGGGCTCCTCTGAGGACAGTCAGTGACATGACTATGTACTCTGTAATGTGCTGCAGGAGATGTCAGTGCTATATAAATACATAATAATAATATGGTAGGACATTACACTATGACTATGGTAGGATTAGATTGTGAGCTCCTCTGAGGACAGTCAGTGACATGACTATGTACTCTGTAATGTGCTGCAGAAGATGTCAGTACTATATAAATACATAATAATAATATGGTAGGACATTAGACTATGACTATGGCAGGATTAGAGTGTGAGCTCCTCTTGAGGACAGTCAGTGACATGACTATGTACTCTGTAATGTGCTGCAGGAGATGTCAGTGCTATATAAATACATAATAATAATATGGTAGGACATTACACTATGACTATGGTAGGATTAGATTGTGAGCTCCTCTGAGGACAGTCAGTGACATGACTATGTACTCTGTAATGTGCTGCAGAAGATGGCCATGCTATATAAATACATAATAACAATATGGTAGGACATTAGACTATGACTATGGCAGGATTAGAGTGTGAGCTCCTCTGAGGACAGTCAGTGACATGACTATGTACTCTGTAATGTGCTGCAGGAGATGTCAGTGCTATATAAATACATAATAATAATATGGTAGAGCATTAGACTATGACTATGGTAGGATTAGAGTTTGAGCTCCTCTGAGGACAGTCAGTGACATGACTATGTACCCTGTAATGTGCTGCAGGAGATGTCAGTGCTATATAAATACATAATAATAATATGGTAGGACATTAGACTGTGACTATGGTAGGATTAGAGTGTGAGCTCCTCTGAGGACAGTCAGTGACATGACTATGTACTCTGTAATGTGCTGCAGAAGATGTCAGTGCTATATAAATACATAATAATAATATGGTAGGACATTAGACTATGACTATTGTAGGATTAGAGTGTGAGCTCCTCTGAAGACAGTCAGTGACATGACTATGTACTCTGTAATGTGCTGCAGACGATGTCACTGCTATATAAATACATAATAATAATATGGTAGGACATTAGACTATGACTATGGTAGGATTAGATTGTGAGCTCCTCTGAGGACAGTCAGTGGCATGACTATGTACTCTGTAATGTGCTGCAGAAGATGTCCATGCTATATAAATACATAATAACAATATGGTAGGACATTAGACTATGACTAGATTCGAGTGTGAGCTCCTCTGAGGACAGTCAGTGACATAACTATGTACTCTGTAATGTGCTGCAGAAGATGTCAGTGCTATATAAATACATAATAATAATATGGTAGGACATTAGACTGTGACTATGGAAGGATTAGAGTTTGAGCTCTTCTGAGGACAGTCAGTGACATGACTATGTACCCTGTAATGTGCTGCAGGAGATGTCAGTGCTATATAAATACATAATAATAATATGGTAGGACATTACACTATGACTATGGTAGGATTAGATTGTGGGCTCCTCTGAGGACAGTCAGTGACATGACTATGTACTCTGTAATGTGCTGCAGGAGATGTCAGTGCTATATAAATACATAATAATAATATGGTAGGACATTACACTATGACTATGGTAGGATTAGATTGTGAGCTCCTCTGAGGACAGTCAGTGACATGACTATGTACTCTGTAATGTGCTGCAGAAGATGTCAGTACTATATAAATACATAATAATAATATGGTAGGACATTAGACTATGACTATGGCAGGATTAGAGTGTGAGCTCCTCTTGAGGACAGTCAGTGACATGACTATGTACTCTGTAATGTGCTGCAGGAGATGTCAGTGCTATATAAATACATAATAATAATATGGTAGGACATTACACTATGACTATGGTAGGATTAGATTGTGAGCTCCTCTGAGGACAGTCAGTGACATGACTATGTACTCTGTAATGTGCTGCAGGAGATGTCAGTGCTATATAAATACATAATAATAATATGGTAGGACATTACACTATGACTATGGTAGGATTAGATTGTGGGCTCCTCTGAGGACAGTCAGTGACATGACTATGTACTCTGTAATGTGCTGCAGGAGATGTCAGTGCTATATAAATACATAATAATAATATGGTAGGACATTACACTATGACTATGGTAGGATTAGATTGTGAGCTCCTCTGAGGACAGTCAGTGACATGACTATGTACTCTGTAATGTGCTGCAGAAGATGTCAGTACTATATAAATACATAATAATAATATGGTAGGACATTAGACTATGACTATGGCAGGATTAGAGTGTGAGCTCCTCTGAGGACAGTCAGTGACATGACTATGTACTCTGTAATGTGCTGCAGGAGATGTCAGTGCTATATAAATACATAATAATAATATGGCAGGACATTAGACTATGACTATGGTAGGATTAGAGTTTGAGCTCCTCTGAGGACAGTCAGTGACATGACTATGTACTCTGTAATGTGCTGCAGAAGATGTCAGTGCTATATAAATACATAATAATAATATGGTAGGACATTAGACTATGACTATGGTAGGATTCGAGTGTGAGCTCCTCTGAGGACAGTCAGTGACATGACTATGTACTCTGTAATGTGCTGCAGAAGATGTCAGTGCTATATAAATACATAATAATAATATGGTAGGACATTAGACTATGACTATGGTAGGATTAGAGTGTGAGCTCCTCTGAGGACAGTCAGTGACATGACTATGTACTCTGTAATATGCTGCAGAAGATATCAGTGCTATATAAATACATAATAATAATATGGCAGGACATTAGACTATGACTATGGTAGGATTAGAGTTTGAGCTCCTCTGAGGACAGTCAGTGACATGACTATGTACTCTGTAATGTGCTGCAGAAGATGTCAATGCTATATAAATACATAATAATAATATGGTAGGACATTAGACTATGACTATGGTAGGATTAGAGTGTGAGCTCCTCTGAGGACAGTCAGTGACATGACTATGTACTCTGTAATGTGCTGCAGAAGATGTCAGTGCTATATAAATACATAATAATAATATGGTAGGACATTAGACTATGACTATGGTAGGATTAGAGTGTGAGCTCCTCTGAAGACAGTCAGTGACATGACTATGTACTCTGTAATGTGCTGCAGACGATGTCACTGCTATATAAATACATAATAATAATATGGTAGGACATTAGACTATGACTATGGTAGGATTAGATTGTGAGCTCCTCTGAGGACAGTCAGTGGCATGACTATGTACTCTGTAATGTGCTGCAGAAGATGTCCATGCTTTATAAATACATAATAACAATATGGTAGGACATTAGACTATGACTAGATTAGAGTGTGAGCTCCTCTGAGGACAGTCAGTGACATAACTATGTACTCTGTAATGTGCTGCAGAAGATGTCAGTGCTATATAAATACATAATAATAATATGGTAGGACATTAGACTGTGACTATGGAAGGATTAGAGTTTGAGCTCTTCTGAGGACAGTCAGTGACATGACTATGTACCCTGTAATGTGCTGCAGGAGATGTCAGTGCTATATAAATACATAATAATAATATGGTAGGACATTACACTATGACTATGGTAGGATTAGATTGTGGGCTCCTCTGAGGACAGTCAGTGACATGACTATGTACTCTGTAATGTGCTGCAGGAGATGTCAGTGCTATATAAATACATAATAATAATATGGTAGGACATTACACTATGACTATGGTAGGATTAGATTGTGAGCTCCTCTGAGGACAGTCAGTGACATGACTATGTACTCTGTAATGTGCTGCAGAAGATGTCAGTACTATATAAATACATAATAATAATATGGTAGGACATTAGACTATGACTATGGCAGGATTAGAGTGTGAGCTCCTCTTGAGGACAGTCAGTGACATGACTATGTACTCTGTAATGTGCTGCAGGAGATGTCAGTGCTATATAAATACATAATAATAATATGGTAGGACATTACACTATGACTATGGTAGGATTAGATTGTGAGCTCCTCTGAGGACAGTCAGTGACATGACTATGTACTCTGTAATGTGCTGCAGAAGATGGCCATGCTATATAAATACATAATAACAATATGGTAGGACATTAGACTATGACTATGGCAGGATTAGAGTGTGAGCTCCTCTGAGGACAGTCAGTGACATGACTATGTACTCTGTAATGTGCTGCAGGAGATGTCAGTGCTATATAAATACATAATAATAATATGGTAGAGCATTAGACTATGACTATGGTAGGATTAGAGTTTGAGCTCCTCTGAGGACAGTCAGTGACATGACTATGTACCCTGTAATGTGCTGCAGGAGATGTCAGTGCTATATAAATACATAATAATAATATGGTAGGACATTAGACTGTGACTATGGTAGGATTAGAGTGTGAGCTCCTCTGAGGACAGTCAGTGACATGACTATGTACTCTGTAATGTGCTGCAGAAGATGTCAGTGCTATATAAATACATAATAATAATATGGTAGGACATTAGACTATGACTATTGTAGGATTAGAGTGTGAGCTCCTCTGAAGACAGTCAGTGACATGACTATGTACTCTGTAATGTGCTGCAGACGATGTCACTGCTATATAAATACATAATAATAATATGGTAGGACATTAGACTATGACTATGGTAGGATTAGATTGTGAGCTCCTCTGAGGACAGTCAGTGGCATGACTATGTACTCTGTAATGTGCTGCAGAAGATGTCCATGCTATATAAATACATAATAACAATATGGTAGGACATTAGACTATGACTAGATTAGAGTGTGAGCTCCTCTGAGGACAGTCAGTGACATAACTATGTACTCTGTAATGTGCTGCAGAAGATGTCAGTGCTATATAAATACATAATAATAATATGGTAGGACATTAGACTGTGACTATGGAAGGATTAGAGTTTGAGCTCTTCTGAGGACAGTCAGTGACATGACTATGTACCCTGTAATGTGCTGCAGGAGATGTCAGTGCTATATAAATACATAATAATAATATGGTAGGACATTACACTATGACTATGGTAGGATTAGATTGTGGGCTCCTCTGAGGACAGTCAGTGACATGACTATGTACTCTGTAATGTGCTGCAGAAGATGTCAGTACTATATAAATACATAATAATAATATGGTAGGACATTAGACTATGACTATGGCAGGATTAGAGTGTGAGCTCCTCTTGAGGACAGTCAGTGACATGACTATGTACTCTGTAATGTGCTGCAGGAGATGTCAGTGCTATATAAATACATAATAATAATATGGTAGGACATTACACTATGACTATGGTAGGATTAGATTGTGAGCTCCTCTGAGGACAGTCAGTGACATGACTATGTACTCTGTAATGTGCTGCAGAAGATGTCAGTACTATATAAATACATAATAATAATATGGTAGGACATTAGACTATGACTATGGCAGGATTAGAGTGTGAGCTCCTCTTGAGGACAGTCAGTGACATGACTATGTACTCTGTAATGTGCTGCAGGAGATGTCAGTGCTATATAAATACATAATAATAATATGGTAGGACATTACACTATGACTATGGTAGGATTAGATTGTGAGCTCCTCTGAGGACAGTCAGTGACATGACTATGTACTCTGTAATGTGCTGCAGAAGATGGCCATGCTATATAAATACATAATAACAATATGGTAGGACATTAGACTATGACTATGGCAGGATTAGAGTGTGAGCTCCTCTGAGGACAGTCAGTGACATGACTATGTACTCTGTAATGTGCTGCAGGAGATGTCAGTGCTATATAAATACATAATAATAATATGGTAGAGCATTAGACTATGACTATGGTAGGATTAGAGTTTGAGCTCCTCTGAGGACAGTCAGTGACATGACTATGTACCCTGTAATGTGCTGCAGGAGATGTCAGTGCTATATAAATACATAATAATAATATGGTAGGACATTACACTATGACTATGGTAGGATTAGATTGTGGGCTCCTCTGAGGACAGTCAGTGACATGACTATGTACTCTGTAATGTGCTGCAGGAAATGTCAGTGCTATATAAATACATAATAATAATATGGTAGGACATTACACTATGACTATGGTAGGATTAGATTGTGAGCTCCTCTGAGGACAGTCAGTGACATGACTATGTACTCTGTAATGTGCTGCAGAAGATGTCAGTACTATATAAATACATAATAATAATATGGTAGGACATTAGACTATGACTATGGCAGGATTAGAGTGTGAGCTCCTCTGAGGACAGTCAGTGACATGACTATGTACTCTGTAATGTGCTGCAGGAGATGTCAGTGCTATATAAATACATAATAATAATATGGTAGGACATTACACTATGACTATGGTAGGATTAGATTGTGAGCTCCTCTGAGGACAGTCAGTGACATGACTCTGTAATCTGTAATGTGCTGCAGATGTCAGTGCTATATAAATACATAATAATAATATGGTAGGACATTAGACTATGGCTATGGTAGGATTAGATTGTGAGCTTCTCTGAGGACAGTCAGTGACATGGCTATGTACTCTGTACAGTGCTGCAGAAGATGGCAGTGCTATATAAATACATAATACTATGGTAGGACATTAGACTATGACTATGGTAGTATTAGATTGTGAGCTCCTCTGAGGACAGTCAGTGACATGGCTATGTGATCTGTAATGTGCTGCAGATGTCAGTGCTATATAAATACATAATAATAATATGGTAGGATTAGATTGTGAGCTCCTCTGAGGACAGTCAGTGACATGGCTATGTACTCTGTACAGTGCTGCAGAAGATGGCAGTGCTATATAAATACATAATACTATGGTAGGACATTAGACTATGACTATGGTAGTATTAGATTGTGAGCTCCTCTGAGGACAGTCAGTGACATGGCTATGTGATCTGTAATGTGCTGCAGATGTCAGTGCTATATAAATACATAATAATAATATGGTAGGACATTAGACTATGACTATGGTAGTATTAGATTGTGAGCTCCTCTGAGGACAGTCAGTGACATGGCTATGTACTCTGCAAAGTGCTGCAGAAGATGTCAGTGCTATATAAATACATATTAATAAAATGTTAGGACATTAGACTATGGTAGGATTAGATTGTGAGCTCCTCTGAGGACAGTCAGTGACATGACTATGTACTCTGTACAGCGCTGCAGAAGATGCCAGTGCTATATAAATACATAATAATAATATGGTAGGACATTAGACTGCGACTATGGCAGGATTAGATTGTGGGCTCCTCTGAGGACAGTCAGTGACATGACTATGTACTCTGTAATGTGCTGCAGGAGATGTCAGTGCTATATAAATACATAATAATAATATGGTAGGACATTAGACTATGACTATGGTAGGATTAGATTGTGAGCTCCTCTGAGGACAGTCAGTGACATGACTATGTACTCTGTAATGTGCTGCAGGAGATGTCATTGCTATATAAGTAAATAATAGTAAACATTTAGGAGATTTGTTTGCATCCAAGTTATAACCCTGGGAGAGAGGTACCTCAGTAGAATAATCTCTCAGCAGTGGCACTAAAGGGCGATTTTATCTCTGAGATTTCTTCCAATCTCTTAGGGCTTGTTTCCACTGTTGCGACGCGATTTCGGCCGCATTCCGACGCTTGTAAAAACGCATGCGGATGCGTTTCCACATGCGTTTTTACCCGCGATTTCGCCTGCGATTTCGCATGGCAGGGTGCCATGCGAAATTAACCATGACACTGCCAGGGCTAAATAAAATTGAAAAAGGTGCGAAATCGCACGCGAAATCGCGGGTAAAAACGCATGTAACAAACGCATGCGTTTTTACTATTAAATACATTAGCGGCGATTCGCACGGATTCCCGACGCAGGCGAAATCGTTGGCTCTTTTGTGCGTTTTTTTCACGCTGAAAAAAACGCACCTCAACAACGCTACAGTGGAAACAGGCCCATCCACTTGTATTACATGTGCGGATCTGCATGCGTTGGACGCATGCAGATTCGCGATAGTGGAAACGAGCCCTAAGGCCTCTTCTCCACAGACAGTTGATAGTTGATAGGCAGTGAAATGCCTCTCAAACTCTCACATCTGCTTGCTGCTGCTTAGTATCTGCTCACTGCTGCCTGGCAACTGCTTGCTGCTGCCTGGTATCTGCTGCCTGGTAACTGCTTGTTGTTGCCTGGTAACTGCTCACTGCTGCCTGGCAACTGCTTGCTGAGCACACAGCTCAACTGGCTGTGGAAAAGAGGCCTCAGTGAGCAGTTGCCAGGCAGCAGTGAGCAGTTGTGAGAGTTCAACAGTCTTTTCCCTGCCTATCTGCTGCTTGTGGAAAAGGTCCCTCAGAGTGAATAAATCGCCTGTATGACAGCCAGATTGTGTCACTCTAGCCAGGAAACGAAAGTCCCCCATTTCTCTGGTGACGGATGTACTTTCCACCTCAGCTGTCGTCATGGACCAGCAGTCAGTCGCAGCCCCCGTGAGCGGCTCCCGCAGACCCCAAGTGACAGCGATGGTGACATCACACATGGTGACAGCGACGGTCTATAAATAAGCAGTTCCTCTGTTAGGCTTGGCGTTCTGCTGGGAACTGGCTCGCGAGGAGTTAACCGCACACTGTACACATACTGTACGAGAATCTCCGCCCACCCAGTTTCCTTTTCCTAAATAGTGGTTTGTGCGTTCTCCATCGTGCCTCGAATACATGCTGGGCCCGCCGGCCATCGCACAGGGCGCTGTCTGTGATGTCCGCAGCAACCAATCCAGTCTCAGCTGTCACTGCTGCTGCAGGTCGCAGGGAATAATCTCCACTTTTCTTAATTCTGTAATTTTTGGTAATTGATAAGCAGTGCATTAATGGGTAATTAGGTGCTAATAACTCTGGCTTGCAAGCACATTCAGGGCGCAATCACACTAGGGGCGTTTTTGACTTTTTTCAAGCGCCGGAGATTTTCAATATCGCCTTAAAAGCGATTGTGCAATGATTGTCTACGACAAAGTTCACATCTGAGCGGTTCGTTTCCGATCTGCTCAGAGAAGCGCTGCATGGGCCATTTTTGAGGCGATTCCACCTCAATGGAAGGTATAGGAACAACGCAAAACGCTCACAAAATTGCTTTGTGCAGCGATTGCGTGAATGTTTGTAAGAATAAATACATTGTATTTATTATTTTCCAGGTCAAAGAGTTCACTTACTGACTTGCGTCAGGGAGTGAATAAAAAAAACCGCTCGGGAACAGCGCTTAGAAAAGTGCTTTTATCAAAACAGCATCGCCCACCTAAGCGCCGGGAGAGGAAAAAAAAAAACACCTCTAAAAAAGCCCAACGCGAACGGACATGTGAGCGGAACGCAATGGGAATGAGGCCTCTTTTCCACGGACTGCTGAGCTGTGTGCTCAGTGAGCAGTCACCATGCAGCAGTGAGCAGTTACCAGACAGCAGTGAGCAGTTGAGAGGCATTTCACTGCCTATCAACAGTTCTTGGAAAGGAGGCCTGTGTTGATAGGCAGTGAAATGCCTTTCAAACTCTCTCAACTGCTCGCTGCTGCCTGGTAACTGCTCGCTTCTGCCTGGTAACTGCTCGCTGCTGCCTGGTAACTGCTCGCTGCTGCCTGGTAACTGCTCGCTGCTGCCTGGTAACTGCTCGCTGCTGCCTGGTAACTGCTCGCTGCTCACTGCTGCCTGGTAATTGCTCACTGCTGCCTGGTAATTGCTCACTGCTGCCTGGTAACTGCTCACTGCTGCCTGGTAACTGCTCACTGCTGCCTGGTAACTGCTCACTGCTGCCTGGTAACTGCTCACTGCTGCCTGGTAATTGCTCACTGCTGCCTGGTAACTGCTCACTGCTGCCTGGTAATTGCTCACTGCTGCCTGGTAACTGCTCGCTGTTGCCTGGGCACTGCTTGCTGCTGCCTGGTCACTGCTCGCTGCTGCCTGGTCACTGCTCACTGCTGCCTGGTAACTGCTTGCTGCTGCCTGGTAACTGCTTGCTGCTGCCTGGTAACTGCTTGCTGAGCACACAGCTCAACCGTTCGTGGAAAGGAGGCCTCAATGTAAAATGTATGCAGCTAGGCAATGAGCCAATAAAAATTGGGAGGTGCATTTGATTGGCTCAGTTCCAAGCTGCATGCAATGTGAATAAGGACTCTTTTCCACGGACTGTTGAGCTGTGTGCTCAGCAAGCAGTTGCCAGGCAGCAGTGAGCAGTTACCAGGCAGCAACAAGCAGTTACCAGTCAGAAGTGGGCAGTTGTGAGAGTTTGAGAGGCATTTCACTGCCTGGCAACAGTTCGTGGAAAAGAGGCCTAACATTTGCATGCAAGCTGCAACTACTAGTATCTCACTGACAATCTCTACCATGTTCACAGTGGTCAGTTGCACAGCGCATGCGTTAGGCCTCTTTTCCATGGACTGTTGATAGGCAGTGAAAACTGCTCATGCTGCCTGGTAACTGATCACTGCTGCCTGGTAACTGCTTTTTGCTGCAGGAAAACTGCTTACTTCTGCCTGGTAACTGCTAACTGCTGCCTGGTAACTGCTCACTGCTGCGTGATAACTGCTCATGCTGCCTGGTAACTGCTCACTGCTGCCTGGTAACTGCTCACTGCTGCCTGGTAACTGCTCACTGCTGCCTGGTAACTACTCACTGCTGCGTGATAACTGCTTACTGCTGCCTGGTAACTGCTTGTTCCTGCATGATAACTGCTCACTGCTGCCTGGTAACTGATCACTGCTGCCTGGTAACTGCTCACTGCTGCCTGGTAACTGCTCACTGCTGCCTGGTAACTGCTCACTGCTGCCTGGTAACTGATCACTGCTGCCTGGTAACTGATCACTGCTGCCTGGTAACTGCTTGTTGCTGCAGGACAACTGCTTACTTCTGCCTGGTAACTGCTTGCTGAGCACACAGCTCAACAGTTCTTGGAAAGGAGGCCTTATAATGAGTGTGAGATGCAATGCAGACTGGGCATAGACATTAATACAAAGCCTGCATGCAGCGAGTTAGAATAATGTGATCAGTTACAACGCGGTACTGTGAACAGGTCCATAGAGTTGTATGGGCAGTGAGCTGACATGGAGAATTATTCTGTAGCCCAACTGAGTTGGGAGTGATAAGGCCATATTTTATTTATTTCCTGTTAAACAATATCAGATTGCCTGGCAGTCCTGCTGATCTATTTGGCAGCAGTAGTGTCTGAATCATACACCTTAATCAAGCATGCAGCTAATCCAGCCACACTTCAGTCAGAGATAACTGATATGATGCATGCTTGAGGCAGAGGATCAGCAGGGTTGCCAGGCAAGTGGTATTGTTTAAAAGGAAATAAATATGGCAACCTCCATATCACTCTCCCCTCAGGTTCAGTTTAAAGCAGGGGTCTCAAACTCAATTTACCTGGGGGGCCGCAGGAGGCAAAGTCAGGATGAGGCTGGGCCGCATAAGGAATTTCACAATTGCCGCCTCTGCCCGCCCCGCTCACTCTTCCTTCACAGAGAGGGGCGGGGAGAGGCGGCGATCCGTGCGGAGATTGACGTCAGGAGGGGCAGAGCTGAAGCTGAAAGCTCTGCCCCTTCCAGGAAATGGCAGCAGATTGCCCCCTGGGAAATTTGGGGGCTCTGCAGCCCTCGTTTAGCGGAGGGGATGCGGCGGATTACTTGGGAGCACTGAAGCGAACTATAAGGAAGCTTTTGCCGGCGAGGGCCACAAAATATTGTATCGAGGGCCGCAAATGGCCCGCGGGCCGCGAGTTTGAGACCCATGCTTTAAAGCAACAAACTGTTCATATTAAAGCCCGATTGATGGCGATGTGCCCGTATACACGTGCGCAGTCTGAGGGCGACGCAATAAAGAGCGGCCATAAAACTACGTCTTGCTCAGTACGAGCGTCTGCAAACAGCAATAAATGCCAGATCTCTGGAGACAGTCAGAATTTACAGCATAATCTATCTATAGTCATGTGGGAAGCTCATCACACACTGGAGGGTTATTTCACAAAACTTACCTTAAAAGGAACCAGAGGTGAGAGGTAAATGGAGGCTGCCATATTTATTTCCTGTTAAACACTACCAGTTGCCTGGCAGTCCTGCTGGTCTGTTTGGCTGCAGTAGTGTCTGAATTGCACTAGAAACAAACATGCAGCTAATCCAGTCTGGCTTCAGTCAGAGCACCTGATCTGCATGCTTGTTGAGGGGCTGTGGCTAAACGTATTATAGACACAGGATCAGCAGGACAGCCAGGCAATGTGCATTAGTTAAAAGGAAATAAACATATCGGCCTCCACATCTCTCTCACCTTAGGTTCGCTTTAAGAATTATCCCACCTTGCCCATACAGTATGCAATTTTCCAGTATGAACGACCATCCAATTAGATCATTATATCGGATCGAGGGAGAATCTATTTTGTTCCATTCTGCTTGATCAACGGAAATTGGTTGATAACTGGTTGATTGGACCAATTTACTCGATCAGACAGGATGGAAGATATCGGTTGATCGTAAAGGAATCGGCTACTGTTCACAGAATGGAGGTTTGTTGTCACAGAATGGAGGTTTGTTGTCACAGAGTGGAGGTTTGTTGTCACAGAATGGAGGTTTGTTGTCACAGAGTGGAGGTTTGTTGTCACAGAATGGAGGTTTGTTGTCACAGAGTGGAGGTTTGTTGTCACAGAATGGAGGTTTGTTGTCACAGAGTGGAGGTTTGTTGTCACAGAATGGAGGTTTGTTGTCACAGTGCGGAGGCACAACATCGGTTAGGCTGAATAACACCAGAAACAAGCATGCAGCTAGTCTTGTCAGATCTGACAATAATGTCAGAAACACCTGATCTGCTGCATGCTTGTTCAGGGGCTATGGCTGAACGTATAAGGCCAGGGTATCACTTAGCAGAATCTTATGTTTTTTTTCACTATGTGCTATGGGGAACATGCATGTGATTCTACTAAGCGTGTCTTTGGCCTCAGGCGGTGAATTCACCGCCTGTCAGCTGCTCTCCTGCACTGGCTAGGCAGTTTTTAGTGCTCAGTCACTAGCGATAGACGGGTGGAGCCTCATGGAGTCACATCTGAGCTCACACATATGCCACCGGGTAACGCCACCACGTGTCAAGCGCTTACACGCATATTGCTACATACGCTGCCATTTGGGTGCGTTTTAAATGCGCCCGCATGGTGCTTGATGGCGGCAGAACCCTGAACTGCCCAACAAGCACCCAGTTCAGCCGTCCGTCTGAAAGAGGCCAAGGTGGCCACACACCATACAATTTCTTTATTTTGATTCGATTTGAGCGTTCTGATCCAATTTTCTGATAGACCGATAGTTTCGATCAGAATCATGGAGGTACTGTACCACACACATATTTTCGAGATTGCCACAATTTCGAGGGTAAAAGATCGTAAACTCCGAAAAAATTGGTTGGTTAGAAAAATCAAGAGAAAAATGTACAGAATAGTTACATATAATTTTTTCTGGTTGAATACAATTTCACAATCCACCACACACCATACAATTCTTGATAAAATTGGTCTGAATTTTCCAACATGTCTACTCTCAAAAAATAAAAAAAAGGAATATTGATAGGATTTCTTAAACGAAAAAAAAAAAAAACTTTAGATTTTTTGGGGGACAACCGATCGTATTGAGTTGGTGTAAAATCGGATCGTTTAATTGTATGGTGTGTGGTCACCTTAAAGGATACCCGCGGTGACATGTGACATGATGAGATAGACATGTGTATGTTGTACAGTGCCTAGCACACAAATAACTAGGCTGTGTTCCTGTTTTTCTTTCTCTGCCTGAAAGGGTTAAATATCAGGTATGTAAGTGGCTGACTCAGACAGGAAGTGACTACAGTGTGACCCTCACTGATAAGAAATTCCCCTTTTTATCTCTTTCTTGCTCTCAGAAGCCATTTACTACTAGGAAAGTGTTTTATAGTTGGAATTTCTTATCAGTGAGGGTCACACTGTAGTCACTTCCTGTCTGAGTCAGGACTGAGTCAGCCACTTACATACCTGATATTTAACTCTTCCAGGCAGACAAAGAAAAAAAGGAACACGGCCTAGTTATTTGTGTGCTAGGCACTGTACATACACATGTCTATCTCATCATGTCACATGTCACTTCGGGTATCCTTTAAGAAACAGGATCAGTAGGACATCCAGGCATTATGCATTGTTTACAATGAAATAATATCAGCCTCCATATCTCTCTCAAGGTGGCTACACACGATGCAATAAAATGATCTGATTTTACGGCAGTTTGATAAAAAAAGATCAGATGTCCCGAAAAATCGAAAGCTTTTTTTTTCATTCAAGCAAGAAAAACGTTCGCTAAAGCAGCGCAGCTTAGGATGCCCTGTCGCATCCTGCGCTGTTTAGGACTTGATCCCTGCACTTTGATTGGCCCAGTAGGCTGCCAGTCACATGACAAGCGGAGAGCTTACCCTCTGCCAACACTCTCAGCACTGCACGTCGTCTCCCTGGTGACTGCAGTGAATAATGATGGGAAGATGCACTCACAACAAGGGGGTCAGGAGGTGTGTGTGAGAGGCAGCAGGAAAATGCCGGTGTGCTTTGCTGGTGCTACGGCTGAATGACATTCAGAATCTATATTACACCAGCAAGCAGAACTTGCAGCTCTGGTCAAGTGTCTGAAAAGTGCCTTCACTTTGTTTCATAGTCGGTCCCCCTGGTTGGGTCCCAGAATCCCTCGGGCCCCATACACATCTCTCCCCTGTGATGCTCCAATGGCGGCCCTGACAATCTCCGCTACTGTCTGTTGTACTTCCGCATTCAGGTCCCACGTGACTCCCAGCATATAGCATGTGGGACGCCAATGCGGAAGTACAGTGGACACTCAGAGGTAGGGGTGTCACTAGAAATCACTGGGCCCCCCTGCAAAACTTTAGATAGGGCCCCCTGCCACCAAGGGCGCTGGGCGCTGTACACAAGACCCTGCTGTACACTGAATAGGGACTGTCTACAAATATTTGTCTGCAAAACTTTGTATGATTCCTTATCAGTGGCTGAGCAAATGCAGTAATTAGAACAATTGTGCAGAGAGCAGAAAGTTTTTTCTTCATGCCCTTAGTTGTCAGTCTCTCAGGACAGGGCCCCCTGTGGCTTCTGGGGCCCCCTGCGGCTGCATCCCTTGCAGGGTCTACTGTTACAGGTAAAGTATTGTAATGCAAGGGCACCGGGGGCACATAAAACATTTGGGGGGACATGGGGCCCATTCCCTAAAGATTTCACGCTGAAATGAATCGGGAACCGGCCTGTGGTGTACGGACAGCCAACAGACCTCTCTCTGATTAGAATCTGCCCATCATCGCTAGATGTATGGGGTCCTTTTAGTTTGTGAAAAATAAGAGCCCTACGGGACAATCCAGCAGCGTTATATCGTAAAGTAAATATCGTTTTTGGGAAGCATTGACCTTTAAGGCTGAATGTTAAGTCCTTGCAGCTGGGAGGGGTACAGGACCCCTGAGCACAGTGAGGGTAACGTGCCGTTCACACAGAATTGTGAATCAGAATTTGAGAAACCATCTGAGTAATCAGCAACCACTAAGTTAGAAGCCCGCCAATAATGAGGGTTTAGCAGCAGATCTGAGATAAACGAGGTTTCTAAATGAGTCGAGGCTTAAGAGCAGAGATGAGATGAGATGAGATGAATAATCAGTGAGTGACAGACTGTCGGGGTGAAGGGACGCACGAACAGAGGGGAGCTGCACGCTCTCAGCACAGACCACATACAGGAAGATCGGGAGCGCAGGGAGGAGAGACGACACAGCGACAGCACAGACCACATACAGGAAGATCGGGAGTGCAGGGAGAAGCCACGACACAGAGGTAAGTACTGCTCCCTGCTGCTCTGCTGGGACTTACACTACTGCTGCAGAGCAGGGGCAAACCAGGACTTTAAGGGGGGATTCCTGAAAGGTCTCTCTCAGCCATGCACAATATAATAATATGGGAGGACATATGACTATGGTAGGATTAGATTGTGAACTCCTCTGAGGACAGTCAGTGACATGACTATGTACTCTGTAATGTGCTGCAGAAGATGTCAGTGGTATATAAATACACAATAATAATATGGTAGGACATTAGACTATGACTATGGTAGGATTAGAGTGTGAGCTCCTCTGAGGACAGTCAGTGACATGACTATGTACTCTGTAATGTGCTGCAGAAGATGTCAGCGCTATATAAATACATAATAATATGGTAGGACATTAGACTATGACTATGGTAGGATTAGAGTGTGAGCTCCTCTGAGGACAGTCAGTGATATGACTATGTACCCTGTAATGTGCTGCAGAAGATGTCAGTGCTATATAAATACATAATAATAATATGGTAGGACATTAGACTATGACTATGGTAGGATTAGAGTGTGAGCTGCTCTGAGGACAGTCAGTGACATGACTATGTACTCTGTACAGTGCTGCAGAAGATGTCAGCGCTATATAAATACATAATAATATGGTAGGACATTACACTACGACTATAGTAGGATTACACTGTGAGCTCCTCTGAGGACAGTCAGTGACATGACTATGTACTCTGTAATGTGCTGCAGAAGATGTCAGCGCTATATAAATACATAATAATATGGTAGGACATTAGACTATGACTATGGTAGGATTAGAGTGTAAGCTCCTCTGAGGGCAGTCAGTGACATGACTACGTACTCTGTAATGTGCTGCAGAAGATGTCAGTGCTATATAAATACATAGCAATAATATGGTAGGACATTAGACTGTGACTATGGTAGGATTAGAGTGTGAGCTCCTCTGAGGACAGTCAGTGACATGACTATGTACTCTGTAATGTGCTGCAGGAGATGTCAGTGCTATATAAATACATAATAATAATATGGTAGGACATTAGACTATGACTATAGTAGGATTAGATTGTGAGCTCCTCTGAGGACAGTCAGTGACATGACTATGTACTCTGTAATGTGCTGCAGAAGCTGTCAGTGGTATATAAATACACAATAATAATATGGTAGGACATTAGACTATGACTATGGTAGGATTAGAGTGTGAGCTCCTCTGAGGACAGTCAGTGACATGACTATGTACTCTGTAATGTGCTGCAGAAGATGTCAGCGCTATATAAATACATAATAATATGGTAGGACATTAGACTATGACTATGGTAGGATTAGAGTGTGAGCTCCTCTGAGGACAGTCAGTGATATGACTATGTACCCTGTAATGTGCTGCAGAAGATGTCAGTGCTATATAAATACATAATAATAATATGGTAGGACATTAGACTATGACTATAGTAGGATTAGATTGTGAGCTCCTCTGAGGACAGTCAGTGACATGACTATGTACTCTGTAATGTGCTGCAGAAGATGTCAGTGCTATATAAATACATAATAATAATATGGTAGGACATTAGACTATGACTATGGTAGGATTAGATTGTGAGCTGCTCTGAGGACAGTCAGTGACATGACTATGTACTCTGTAATGTGCTGCAGAAGCTGTCAGTGGTATATAAATACACAATAATAATATGGTAGGACATTAGACTATGACTATGGTAGGATTAGAGTGTGAGCTCCTCTGAGGACAGTCAGTGACATGACTATGTACTCTGTAATGTGCTGCAGAAGATGTCAGCGCTATATAAATACATAATAATATGGTAGGACATTAGACTATGACTATGGTAGGATTAGAGTGTGAGCTGCTCTGAGGACAGTCAGTGACATGACTATGTACTCTGTACAGTGCTGCAGAAGATGTCAGCGCTATATAAATACATAATAATATGGTAGGACATTACACTACGACTATGGTAGGATTACACTGTGAGCTCCTCTGAGGACAGTCAGTGACATGACTATGTACTCTGTAATGTGCTGCAGAAGATGTCAGCGCTATATAAATACATAATAATATGGTAGGACATTAGACTATGACTATGGTAGGATTAGAGTGTAAGCTCCTCTGAGGGCAGTCAGTGACATGACTACGTACTCTGTAATGTGCTGCAGAAGATGTCAGTGCTATATAAATACATAGCAATAATATGGTAGGACATTAGACTGTGACTATGGTAGGATTAGAGTGTGAGCTCCTCTGAGGACAGTCAGTGACATGACTATGTACTCTGTAATGTGCTGCAGGAGATGTCAGTGCTATATAAATACATAATAATAATATGGTAGGACATTAGACTATGACTATAGTAGGATTAGATTGTGAGCTCCTCTGAGGACAGTCAGTGACATGACTATGTACTCTGTAATGTGCTGCAGAAGATGTCAGTGCTATATAAATACATAATAATAATATGGTAGGACATTAGACTATGACTATGGTAGGATTAGATTGTGAGCTCCTCTGAGGACAGTCAGTGACATGACTATGTACTCTGTAATGTACTGCAGAAGATGTCAGTGCTATATAAATACATAATAATAATATGGTAGGACATTAGACTATGACTATGGTAGGATTAGATTGTGATCTCCTCTGAGGGCAGTCAGTGACATGACTATGTACTCTGTAATGTGCTGCAGAAGATGTCAGTGCTATATAACTACATAATAATAATATGGTAGGACATTACACTAGGACTATGGTAGGATTAGATTGTGAGCTCCTCTGAGGACAGTCAGTGACATGACTATGTACTCTGTAATGTGCTGCAGGAGATGTCAGTGCTATATAAATACATAATAATAATATGGTAGGACATTAGACTATGACTATGGTAGGATTAGAGTGTGAGCTCCTCTGAGGACAGTCAGTGATATGACTATGTACCCTGTAATGTGCTGCAGAAGATGTCAGTGCTATATAAATACATAATAATAATATGGTAGGACATTAGACTATGACTATGGTAGGATTAGAGTGTGAGCTGCTCTGAGGACAGTCAGTGACATGACTATGTACTCTGTACAGTGCTGCAGAAGATGTCAGCGCTATATAAATACATAATAATATGGTAGGACATTACACTACGACTATAGTAGGATTACACTGTGAGCTCCTCTGAGGACAGTCAGTGACATGACTATGTACTCTGTAATGTGCTGCAGAAGATGTCAGCGCTATATAAATACATAATAATATGGTAGGACATTAGACTATGACTATGGTA
Organism: Hyperolius riggenbachi; assembly: GCF_040937935.1. Taxonomy (NCBI): domain Eukaryota; kingdom Metazoa; phylum Chordata; class Amphibia; order Anura; family Hyperoliidae; genus Hyperolius; species Hyperolius riggenbachi. The sequence continues at coordinate 10,239,886 of NC_090651.1, read as the reverse complement.
GGATTAGAGTGTAAGCTCCTCTGAGGGCAGTCAGTGACATGACTACGTACTCTGTAATGTGCTGCAGAAGATGTCAGTGCTATATAAATACATAGCAATAATATGGTAGGACATTAGACTGTGACTATGGTAGGATTAGAGTGTGAGCTCCTCTGAGGACAGTCAGTGACATGACTATGTACTCTGTAATGTGCTGCAGGAGATGTCAGTGCTATATAAATACATAATAATAATATGGTAGGACATTAGACTATGACTATAGTAGGATTAGATTGTGAGCTCCTCTGAGGAAAGTCAGTGACATGACTATGTACTCTGTAATGTGCTGCAGAAGCTGTCAGTGGTATATAAATACACAATAATAATATGGTAGGACATTAGACTATGACTATGGTAGGATTAGAGTGTGAGCTCCTCTGAGGACAGTCAGTGACATGACTATGTACTCTGTAATGTGCTGCAGAAGATGTCAGCGCTATATAAATACATAATAATATGGTAGGACATTAGACTATGACTATGGTAGGATTAGAGTGTGAGCTCCTCTGAGGACAGTCAGTGATATGACTATGTACCCTGTAATGTGCTGCAGAAGATGTCAGTGCTATATAAATACATAATAATAATATGGTAGGACATTAGACTATGACTATGGTAGGATTAGAGTGTGAGCTGCTCTGAGGACAGTCAGTGACATGACTATGTACTCTGTACAGTGCTGCAGAAGATGTCAGCGCTATATAAATACATAATAATATGGTAGGACATTACACTACGACTATGGTAGGATTACACTGTGAGCTCCTCTGAGGACAGTCAGTGACATGACTATGTACTCTGTAATGTGCTGCAGAAGATGTCAGTGATATATAAATACATAATAATAATAATATGGCAGGACATTAGACTATGACTATGGTAGGGATTAGAGTGTGAGCTCCTCTGAGGACAGTCAGTGACATGACTATGTACTCTGTAATGTGCTGCAGAAGATGTCAGTGCTATATAAATACATAATAATAATATGGTAGGACATTAGGCTATGACTATGGTATGGATTAGAGTGTGAGCTCCTCTGAGGTCAGTCAGTGACATGACTATGTACTCTGTAATGTGCTGCAGAAGATGTCAGTGCTATATAAATACATAATAATAATATGGTAGGACATTAGGCTATGACTATGGTAGGATTAGATTGTGAGCTCCTCTGAGGACAGTCAGTGACATGACTATGTACTCTGTAATGTGCTGCAGAAGATGTCACTGCTATATAAATACATAATAATAATATGGTAGGACATTAGACTATGACTATGGTAGGATTAGATTGTGAGCTCCTCTGAGGACAGTCAGTGACATGACTATGTACTCTGTAATGTGCTGCAGAAGATGTCACTGCTATATAAATACATAATAATAATAATATGGTAGGACATTAGACTATGACTATGGTAGGATTAGAGTGTGAGCTCCTCTGAGGACAGTCAGTGACATGACTATGTACTCTGTAATGTGCTGCAGAAGATGTCACTGCTATATAAATACATAATAATAATATGGTAGGCCATTAGGCTATGACTATGGTATGGATTAGAGTGTGAGCTCCTCTGAGGACAGTCAGTGACATGACTATGTACTCTGTAATGTGCTGCAGAAGATGTCACTGCTATATAAATACATAATAATAATATGGTAGGACATTAGGCTATGACTATGGTATGGATTAGAGTGTGAGCTCCTCTGAGGACAGTCAGTGACATGACTATGTACTCTGTAATGTGCTGCAGAAGATGTCAGTGCTATATAAATACATAATAATAATATGGTAGGACATTAGGCTAGGACTATGGTAGGATTAGATTGTGAGCTCCTCTGAGGACAGTCAGTGACATGACTATGTACTCTGTAATGTGCTGCAGAAGATGTCACTGCTATATAAATACATAATAATAATATGGTAGGACATTAGGCTATGACTATGGTATGGATTAGAGTGTGAGCTCCTCTGAGGACAGTCAGTGACATGACTATGTACTGTGTAATGTGCTGCAGAAGATGTCAGTGCTATATAAATACATAATAATAATATGGTAGGACATTAGGCTAGGACTATGGTAGGATTAGAGTGTGAGCTCCTCTGAGGACAGTCAGTGACATGACTATGTACTCTGTACAGTGCTGCAGGAGATGTCAGTGCTATATAAATACATAATAATAATATAGTAGGACATTATACTATGACTATGGTAGGATTAGAGTGTGAGCTCCTCTGAGGAGAGCCAGTGACATGACTATGTACTCTGTAATGTGCTGCAGAAGATGTCAGTGCTATATAAATACATAATAGTGGTTAGAATGAGACAATGTTTAATTTTTATTTGTTTAGGGGGAGGAGGGTGGGAGAGAAATGGCGAGACAGAGACAGGAGAGTGGGGGAACAGTAGAGAGAGGAAAGCGAAGTGAAGCCAGTGAAGGGGAAGAGACAGGAGTGAGTGTCAGTGTGTCTGTGGGGAAGAAGAGAGTGGGGGATAGAGAGACAGAGGAAGAATGTGAGACAGGAATGTGTGAGACGGAGACACACACAGGACAGAGGAGAAGAGAGAGGCACAGGATAGAGGGAACGGGAGGCAACACAGAAACAGGTGAGAGATACCTGACCAAGATTGCAATATTCTGTTTTGCAGGGACATACTGAGGTAATACACAGACACATTGCCCTGTGGAGGAGAGACCGGAACGTATTTAGATGGTTTATCTGTCCAGACCTCCCTCAGTGCTTCTTCTCCTATCACTACAGCTGATTGTAAGCATTGTTATCTGTATCCACTGGCCTCTGCAGCATGTTCCGTTTGGTGTTACAGGAGCCAGTGAATACAGATATCAGTGAGGACTGCCGATATCTGTAATGAAAGGGGAAGTGAAGCCTTCTGCAGGGTCCTGACTTCCTTCTTTATCAGCACACAGCAGGGGCACAGGGATGTGCTAATACTTGCTTCTGTGCTCTGTCATGGTTCCCAGAGCTGCTCTATGCTCTGTACCCATGCTGCTCCTCCATGCTCTGTACACACACTGCTGCTCCATGTTCTGTACACACGCTGCTGCTCCATGTTCTGTACACAAGCTATTGCTCCATGCTCTATACACACACTGCTGCTCCATGTTCTGTACACACGCTGCTGCTCCATGCCCTGTACCCACGCTGCTGCTCCATGCTCTGTGCACACGCTGCTGCTCCATGCTCTGTACACACGCTGCTGCTCCATGCTCTGTACACACGCTGCTGCTCCATGCCCTGCACCCACGCTGCTCCTCCATGCTGTGTACACACGCTGCTGCTCCATGCTCTGTACACACGCTACTGCTCCATGCTCTGTACACACGCTGCTGCTCCATGTTCTGTACACACGCTGCTGCTCCATGCTCTTTACACACGCTGGTGCTCCATGCTCTGTACACACGCTGCTGCTCCATGCTCTGTACACACGCTGCTGCTCCATGCTCTGTACACACGCTGCTGCTCCATGCTCTGTACACACGCTGCTGCTCCATGCTCTGTACACACGCTGCTGCTCCATGCTCTGTACACGCTACTGCTCCATGCTCTATACACACGCTGCTGCTCCATGCTCTGTACACAGGCTGCTGCTCCATGCTCTGTACACACGCTGCTGCTCCATGCTCTGTACACACGCTGCATCTCCATGCTCTGTAAACACACTGATGCTCCATGCTCTGTACACACGCTGCTCCTCCATGCTCTGTACACACACTGATGCTCCATGCTCTGTACACACGCTGCTCCTCCATGCTCTGTACACACGCTGCTCCTCCATGCTCTGTACACACGCTGCCCCTACATGCTTTGTACACACGCTGCCGCTCCATGCTCTGTAAACACACTGATGCTCCATGCTCTGTACACACGCTGCTCCTCCATGCTCTGTACACACACTGATGCTCCATGCTATGTACACACACTGATGCTCCATGCTCTGTACACACGCTGCTCCTCCATGCTCTGTACACACGCTGCCCCTCCATGCTTTGTACACACGCTGCCGCTCCATGCTCTGCACACACGCTGCCGCTCCATGCTCTGTACACACACGCTGCTGCTCCATGCTCTGTACACACGCTGCTTCTCCATGCTCTTTACACACACTGCTGCTCCATGCCCTGTACACACGCTGCTGCTCCATGCTCTGTACACACGCTGCTGCTCCATGCTCTGTACACACGCTGCTGCTCCATGCTCTGTACACACGCTGTTGCTCCATGCTCTGTACACACGCTGCTGATCCATGCTCTGTACACATGCTGCTGATCCATGCTCTGTACACATGCTGCTGCTCCATGCTCTATACTCACGCTGCTGCTTTATGTTCTGTACACACACTGCTGCTCCATGCTCTGTACACACACTGCTGCTCCATGCTCTGTACACACACTGCTGCTCCATGCTCTGTACACATGCTGTTGCTCCATGCTCTGTACACACACTGCTGCTCCATGCTCTGTACACACACTGCTGCTCCATGCTCTGTGCACACGCTGCTGCTCCATGCTCTGCACACACGCTGCCGATTCATGCTCTGTACACACACTGTTGCTCCATGCTCTGTACACATGCTGCCGATTCATGCTCTGTACACACGCTGCTGCTCCATGCTCTGTACACACGCTGCTGCTCCATGCTCTGTACACATGCTGCTGCTCCATGCTCTGTACACACGCTGCTGCTTTATGCTCTGTACACACACTGCTGCTCCATGCTCTGTACACACACTGCTGCTCCATGCTCTGTACACACACTGCTGCTCCATGCTCTGTACACACACTGCTGCTCCATGCTCTGTACACACGCTGCTGCTCCATGCTCTGTACACACACTGCTGCTCCATGCTCTGTACACACCCTGCTGCTCCATGCTCTATACACACACTGCTCCTCCATGTTCTGTACACACCCTGCTCCTCCATGCTCTGTACACACCCTGCTGCTCCATGCTCTGTACACACCCTGCTGCTCCATGCTCTGTACACACCCTGCTGCTCCATGCTCTGTACACACCCTGCTGCTCCATGCTCTGTACACACGCTGCTGCTCCATGCTCTGTACACACCCTGCTGCTCCATGCTCTGCACACACGCTGCTGCTCCATGCTCTGTACACACCCTGCTGCTTTATGCTCTGTACACACCCTGCTGCTCCATGCTCTGTACACACACTGCTGCTCCATGCTCTGTACACACACTGCTGCTCCATGCTCTGTACACATGCTGTTGCTCCATGCTCTGTACACACGCTGCTGCTCCATGCTCTGTGCACACGCTGCTGCTCCATGCTCTGCACACACGCTGTCGATTCATGCTCTGTACACACACTGTTGCTCCATGCTCTGTACACACGCTGCCGATTCATGCTCTGTACACACACTGCTGCTCCATGCTCTGTACACACGCTGCTGCTTTATGCTCTGTACACACACTGCTGCTCCATGCTCTGTACACACCCTGCTGCTCCATGCTCTGCACACACGCTGCTGCTCCATGCTCTGTACACACCCTGCTGCTTTATGCTCTGTACACACCCTGCTGCTCCATGCTCTGTACACACACTGCTGCTCCATGCTCTGTACACACACTGCTGCTCCATGCTCTGTACACATGCTGTTGCTCCATGCTCTGTACACACGCTGCTGCTCCATGCTCTGTGCACACGCTGCTGCTCCATGCTCTGCACACACGCTGTCGATTCATGCTCTGTACACACACTGTTGCTCCATGCTCTGTACACACGCTGCCGATTCATGCTCTGTACACACACTGCTGCTCCATGCTCTGTACACACGCTGCTGCTTTATGCTCTGTACACACACTGCTGCTCCATGCTCTGTACACACACTGCTGCTCCATGCTCTGTACACACACTGCTGCTCCATGCTCTGTACACACACTGCTGCTCCATGCTCTGTACACACACTGCTGCTCCATGCTCTGTACACACACTGCTGCTCCATGCTCTGTACACACCCTGCTGCTCCATGCTCTGTACACACACTGCTCCTCCATGGTCTGCACACACGCTGCTGCTCCATGCTCTGTACACACCCTGCTGCTCCATGCTCTGTACACACGCTGCTGCTCCATGCTCTGTACACACTGCTGCTCCATGCTCTGTACACACTGCTGCTCCATGCTCTGTACACACCCTGCTGCTCCATGCTCTGTACACATGCTCCTGCTCCATGCTTCTATAGCACTAAACGTGATCGCCAGGAAATCGCCTAAAAATGGTGCAGGATACAAATTTGTGCTTGCCGATTTGCGTTAATCGCCGGCGATTAATGCAAATTGCCCAAGTGAGAACGGGCCCATAGGCTATTATGGCACTAGCGCCTTCGAATTTTGCCAAAATCGCTGGCAAAACGCTCAGATGTAAACGGGGCCCTAACTGAACAGGAAGAGCCAAGATTCAAACCCTGATCTGTGTCAGTCAGAGCCCTTCACCTGTACACTATCCAGCCACTGCAGGCAGAGTAATACTTCCCGGGACAGAGGCGTCCTTTACAGGGGACCTGAACTCTTGCACTGGACAGAAGGAAAACGCAGATAAATGCACCCTGTATGTATTTAGAGAGTTTAGCCCGTCTAATTCCTCCTCATCTGTGACTAATCACCAGTTGTAATTTGATCCCTCAGCTGTGCCAGCTAACTGCCTCGGCAGAAAGGCTAATTTGAAAGCACAGGATGTTAACAATATGTCTGCTTCCATGAAAGCAGGAAGTAGATACACTGTAGATTTATTGCAGGATTTGTATCAGCTGTAACAAAGAAATGTTTTTTTCCTTAAGGGTTATTATGCTGTTGCGTATCTTTTAGAGCAGAGAGGAAGTCCTGAGTTCAGGTCCGCTATAAGAGTATTAATTATTTGCATAGAAATGTTGAAGTGCAGGGAAAGCCCAGGGCTCAGAGTGGTCTGCTTCCCTCATCTGTGCTTTTAGTGTGATCAGCACCAATGTACAATTTTACAAATCTTTCTGGGGTGGAGGAGGGGGGTGGGTCCCGTTCTCAGAAGGTCCATTTCCCGAGCCCCTGTCTATGCAAATGTCAGAATGAAGAACTGTCATTATTTTCTCACAGATATCAGTTCTGACTCAGCAGATTCTAATTAGCGACTCTGGGAAATACCTCTAGTTATGAATCCAGATATACACGGTCAGAGGGGAGATTCATAGAGGCCCGCACTGACTCTCATGCAGCTGCAGGGAGAGCACAGACAGTAATCATTTCCTCCATGGACGGGGCTGCAGTTAGGCCTCATTCACACCTAAAATCGAAAATGCAAACGCAAGCGTTATTTGTTTTTGTGAGCTTCTCTCTCCCGGCACTCCCCTGCGCGCTGCGTTTCTGGTAAAAGCACTTTTCTAAGCGCTTTTCCAGAGCGTTTTTTAATTCACTCCCTGACGCAAGTCAGGAAGTGAACTCTTTGACCCGGAAAAGAATAAATACAATGTGTTTATTCTTAAAAACGCTCACGCAATCGCTGCACAAAGCGATTTTGTGAGCGTTTTGCATTTTTCCTATACCTTCTATTCAGGCAAAATCGCCTCAAAAATAGTACAGGCAGCGCTTTGCTGAGCGGGTCAGAAACGAACCGCTCAGATGTGAACTCTCTCATAGGGAGTCATTGCACAAGTGTTTTTAGGGCGATTTTGAAAATCGCCGGCGCTTGAAAAAAAGGACAAAAAACGCCCCTAGTGTGAACAACCCCTAAGTTCTGTGACACTTTACAGAGAATACTGAGAAGTTCAATACCCTGGCATGGCAACTGTATATCACCACAACCGCCAGAAATAAGCATAAAATGACCCTGTTCCCAAAACTAAAGTCTGCTACACACTGTCAATTAGGATTGGCCAATCACTGACCAATTTTATCACCTCCCTGTAGTATGAGGGTTACCTACACACTCTGCTCATAGTATTCAATATCTGTTGGCCCTCATAGTACAGGGAGGGGGTAAAATTGGTCAGTGATTGGTCAATCATAACTGAAAGTGTGTAGCAGGCTTTACAGATAAATAAGTTCTGATGGACAAAAATATTCATAAGATTAGAACCACAAATGTTGTTTTACTCAATGCCAAGTCCAGTGATTTCTCCTTTAATGACTGTTGTAATCGGTATCTTTTGTACACACATGATAAGATTTTCTGACTGATTGACTGTTCCCAACATGGCTGATCTGATTTGCAATCGATTTTCCATAAAAGTGAACAGAAAATTGAAATAAAAACAATCAGAAATCAGATCATGTTGAAAATAATCTGACAGAAAATCTCATAAGGTGTCCATACACTTATAGATTTAAAGCAGATTTGACCATCAGATAGATTTCTGTCAGATGCCTGTCAAGTCGAATCTGACAGTAATCTAGGAACAGATTTCCATTAGATTTCAGAATGAAATCTATTCGAAATCTATTGAAAATCGATCTAAATGCATTATTGGACCATTAGATCCAATGCAACTCTATGGGTCATCGATCTGCTGTCAGCAGCAAATCGACCTAGATCTTACATCCTGTCAGATAGATCAAATCAATCGAAATCGGCTGCAAATCAATTGATCAGCCAATCGATCGCAATCGATTTCCAATCGATTCAATCGATCGATCGAAGGCTGAAATCGACCAGTGTATGGGCCCCTATAGCTTGTACCTAGCATAAAATTGGTTTTCTCTTAGGCCACATACAGACATCAGACCATAGTCTTTGGAAAATGAAAGATCACAGACCAATCCTACCACCCTCCATGTAGTATGAGAGCCATATACCTACACGGTCTATTCTATGGAGCTGCACTCCCCATCAGACAGAGATCTTACCCCCTTCCATGTAGTATGAGAGCCACACCTACACAGTCTATTCTATGGAGCTGCACTCCCCATCAGATAGAAATCTTACCCCCTTCCATGTAGTATGAGAGCCACACCTACACAGTCTATTCTATGGAGCTGCACTCCCCATCAGACAGAAATCTTACCCCCTTCCATGTAGTATGAGAGCCACACCTACACAGTCTATTCTATGGAGCTGCACTCCCCTTCAGACAGAGATCTTACCCCCTTCCATGTAGTATGAGAGCCACACCTACACAGCCTATTCTATGGAGCTGCACTCCCCATCAGACAGAAATCTTACCCCCTTCCATGTAGTATGAGAGCCACACCTACACAGTCTATTCTATGGAGCTGCACTCCCCATCAGACAGGAATCTTACCCCCTTCCATGTAGTATGAGAGCCACACCTACACAGTCTATTCTATGGAGCTGCACTCCCCATCAGACAGAAATCTTACCCCCTTCCATGTAGTATGAGAGCCACACCTACACAGTCTATTCTATGGAGCTGCACTCCCCATCAGACAGACATCTTACCCCCTTCCATGTAGTATGAGAGCCACACCTACACAGTCTATTCTATGGAGCTGCACTCCCCATCAGACAGAGATCTTACCCCCTTCCATGTAGTATGAGAGCCACACCTACACAGTCTATTCTATGGAGCTGCACTCCACATCAGACAGAGATCTTACCCCCTTCCATGTAGTATGAGAGCCACACCTACAGTCTATTCTATGGAGCTGCACTCCCCATCAGACAGAAATCTTACCCCCTTCCATGTAGTATGAGAGCCACACCTACACAGTCTATTCTATGGAGCTGCACTCCCCATCAGGCAGAAATCTTACCCCCTTCCATGTAGTATGAGAGCCACACCTACACAGTCTATTCTATGGAGCTGCACTCCCCATCAGACAGGAATCTTACCCCCTTCCATGTAGTATGAGAGCCATACCTACACAGTCTATTCTATGGAGCTGCACTCCCCATCAGACAGAAATCTTACCCCCTTCCATGTAGTATGAGAGCCACACCTACACAGTCTATTCTATGGAGCTGCACTCCCCATCAGACAGACATCTTACCCCCTTCCATGTAGTATGAGAGCCACACCTACACAGTCTATTCTATGGAGCTGCACTCCCCATCAGACAGAAATCTTACCCCCTTCCATGTAGTATGAGAGCCACACCTACACAGTCTATTCTATGGAGCTGCACTCCCCATCAGACAGAGATCTTACCCCCTTCCATGTAGTATGAGAGCCACACCTACAGTCTATTCTATGGAGCTGCACTCCCCATCAGACAGAAATCTTACCCCCTTCCATGTAGTATGAGAGCCACACCTACAGTCTATTCTATGGAGCTGCACTTCCCATCAGACAGAAATCTTACCACCTTCCATGTAGTATGAGAGCCATACCTACACACTCTATTCTATGGAGCTGCACTCCCCATCAGACAGAAATCTTACCCCCTTCCATGTAGTATGAGAGCAACACCTACAGTCTATTCTATGGAGCTGCACTCCCCATCAGACAGAAATCTTACCCCCTTCCATGTAGTATGAGAGCCACATCTACACAGTCTTTTCTATGGAGCTGAACTCCACATCAGAAAAAAATCATTGCAAGATGCTGCACACACAGATGCTGTACAGACACAAAAGATCAGTATCTGCAAAAGATCTGTTCCTGCCAAAAATCCATTCCTGCAAATTGCAATGATAGTCTATGAGATCTGCAGATCATCATACACACATGATTTAACTGACATTCATCTGCAGATCAGATCCACCAGGATGGATTTTCAGATCTGCAGATCTGCAGATGAATGTCAGTTAAATCATGTGTGTATGATGATCTGCAGATCTCATAGACTATCATTGCAATTTGCAGAAATGGATTTTTGGCAGGAACAGATCTTTTGCAGATACTGATCTTTTGTGTCTGTACAGCATCTGTGTGTGCAGCATCTTGCAATGATTTTTTTCTGATGTGGAGTTCAGCTCCATAGAAAAGACTGTGTAGAGAATGGCTCTTATACTACAGGAAGGGTGGTAAGATTGGTCTGTGATCTTTCATTTTCCAAAGACTATGGTCTGATGTCTGTATGTGGCCTTAGCAAAGTTTTCTAAATCCCCCAGCTGTCACCTGTCTCTCCTCTCAGCTGTCAGTTCAAAGTGAATTAGTCATATGAACCTGAAATGGCTCAGATGACAGAGACAACAGAATGGGTGGGCTCTGACTGGAAAATCCACTCATCATTTCTGATAAGGTACAGAGCCATTACAAGGGCAGATCAGGAAATAAGAAAACAGCATTTAAGAAAAAAAATGTAGTAACATAATTATTCATAGATGGTTCAGTCAATAGGAATCTGATTCAGGCCTGGTGCACACCAAGCGTTTTTGGTAGCGTTTTAAAAACCGCTGCCGCCTGTGAAAACGCTTGGCTAATGTAATGTAGTGTAATGGGATGGTGCACACCGGCGGTTTGAGGTTTTTAGCAAACCATAAACGTGCCTCCTGCAGTATTTTTGCGGTTTGCAGAAGCGTTTCTGCCTCAATGTAAAGTATAGGAAAAACGCAAACCCCTCTGAAAAACGCTACATTAGAGCGGTTTTGCAGGCGTTTTTGTTACAGAAGCTGTTCAGTAACAGCTTTTACTGTAACAATATATGAAATCTGCTACACAAAAAAACGCTCCAAAAAACGCTAGGTATGTTTAGAAACCTCTCGAAGGCCACACTTGAGCGTTTTGCCGGCAATTTTGGCAAAACGCTCAAACGCTAGCACTTTTGAAAAGCGCTAGTGTAATTAAACCCTATGGGCCCGTTCTTACTTTTGCGCTAATCGCCGCAAATCGCCCAAAATCACGAAATGCAAACGCGTGGCCTGCACCATTTTCAGGTGATTTCCCGGCCATCGCGTTTCAGTGCTATAGAAGCGCTAAATGCGATCGCGGAGAAATCGCTGCACTGTCCAGTGATTTTTCCGCATGAAATCGAGGAAAAATCACTCCCGCAAAACACCAGCAAAAATCACCGGTGTTTTGCGCTTCTAAGTCTGAATGGGGCCTAAACATGTCTAAAATCAGCTTCAGAAACCTCCAGCGTTTTGCGGATCTGCTAGCGGTTTTGGTGTGCGCTGGGCCTGCTGATTATTTGGCTTGTAAATGTGCTGAAAGGTTATTTTTATCAACTAGGTGAGAAGTTTTGGGAATAGAGCCCAAAATGAGTGAAGCAGATTTGAGGCAACCAGGGGCGTCGCTTGCCCCAAAGATAAGTGACACGTGCCCCGGATCTATTCTGGGGTGCTGCGGATGTCTCCCAGGCAGAGTAAAGGCACCACCGCACTACACAGGACCCAGCATGCCCTACTAAGCACCCAATATGGCACCACAGCACCCAGCATGGCATTACAGCACCCAGTGTGTCCGATAGAGGCACCATAGTACCCAGCATGCACCACACAGTACCCAGCATTCCCTACTAAGCACCCAATATGGCACCACAGCACCCAGCATGGCATTACAGCACCCAGTGTGTCCGATAGAGGCACCATAGTCGGGTCCGTTAAAAATGGCGCCGGCCAAATAATGGCGCCAGACAGTTAACGATAACGTGTTTAAAACGAAAAATATCGTTTTTTTTTCTGTGAAAAATATCGTTTTGATTTTTTTTTTTTCGTTTTACAAATTTTTTTTTTTCGTTTTATGCTTTATCTTTTCGTCTTTTTGAACGGTATTCTTAGTTTATAGTTTATATTTACCTTTACATTTAAATAAGGTTAAATATCGTTTTCCAATTCAATTACTTTCACTTTCTGTAACGGAACGTGTTGAATCATCCGTAGTCTTCTTCTGTTGACTGCAACACCATTGAGAATCATGATGCCTTTGGTGGCTCGGCTTGTATGAAAATATTCGAACTGTAGATGGCGCTGTGTAGCATCCTTTTATGACGCACAAGGATATGTAAGTAATGTTCTGTGTGTTTGAGAAGTGCAGTTGTAGCACACTGGTAAAGTGCTGGACTGTGATGTGAATTTTACAGGTTCGAATCCTCTGAACGTCATAATTTATTTTACCTTAATAGAAACATATACTGCCCTAATTAATTTTACCCTAATAGATATAGATACAGCTTCTATTTTTACAGCAATTAACGATTTCTTCTGCAATTATAGATTATTTATAAACTAGTGTTTGTGTTATAATATCACAGCTGCATAACGCATACAATTTTCAATAGGAAGTGGGACGCAGGAAGATGAGAGAAAAGAAATTTCTTGCTGCAAACTTATGAAAAATAGATGTACTGGTTTTTTTTAAACTAATCACTGCAGTTATTTTTCTTTATTTGTTTAGCCATTAATTGCTTGTCTCTCATGTTTATTCTGTCATCCCACTCCGTTTTCCACGTACATTGTTATATTCGTTATGCAGCTTGGATATAAAAAAAAATAAAAAATGAATCCTCTTTTAAAATTATTTTTATTACAGTTTCCTTTTTTTAATGTATACATAGCTGCGCATCTATAAATAAAAATGTAATCCTAATAAAACAAGACCATTGACTGGAATCGAACCGGCAACTAAACCTGTTTCAAAATTTTCACCAAAGTACAATGCTTTACCCCTGTACTAAATCGCCACCACGTTAACTGTCTATATTTCCAACAATATATTATTATCTTCCAAACTCCAATACCCCTGGGTTAAATTAGTACCACACTAACTAGCTAATTGTCTATTAATATTAATTTATGTCCCTATCACAGTGTATGTCAACAATAATTTATCATTAATTAAAAGTGCATTTAATTCTCATAAACCAATTTGTGTATCCACTCGCGTACTGCGCCGCAAAAGTGTCAGCCCCAGGAGCATGTTTTGGCAAGTAGCTTAGGCTCCTGGCACACTGTTTAGCCGTTGATTGTGCCCTGTGATGCATGTGCATCCGCCGGCAATATTTTCCGCTTATCCGCGATGTCAACCGGCTGGCTGTTTGAAAGCGCGCTGTTTTTAAGCGCCGGCGGTTTGTTTACCCTTGTATTTCTTCATGTAATGCGTATAATACGCCTTCTAATGTATAATACGTGTAACATACAGTCTGCCGCCTGCCCTGGTGGTCCCAGTGATCGAGTGACCACCTGGACAGTCTTCAGTCACCCTAGTCTGCACCAAACAAACGGATCCTGCCACCCCCTTCCCTCAGATCACCCAAAGCACCCCTCAGCCGGCCCTCTCCTCCCCGCCCACCCCTTCAGACCCCTTTTTTCACCAAATCACTCCATAATCACCCATTAATCTCTCCCTGTGACTATCTGTTAAAGCTATTGTTTACATTAGTCCCTTAACGGTCCCCTGGTGTCTCCTGATCACCCCCCACACCCTCCGATTCTTTACATTCCCCCCCCCCCTTTGTACTGTATACATCTATCCTTCAATATAATCACCAGTCAATCACCCGTCAATCATCCATCAATCTACCCCTGTCACCACCTGTAAGTGGTACCCATCAGAGCAGACTCTAAACTTCCCCTTGGGTTCACCCAATCATCCGCCACTACTTCAAAGAGCCCACCAGACCCCCTCTGATCAACTCGCTAGTGCACAGTTCGCATATATTCTCCCTTCTAATTACCTACTTGTCACCTATCAAGCAACCCTGTCAGTACCCGTCACTACTACCCATCACATTACACCCTAATCTTCCTCATGCTTCTACCCAATCCCCAGCCCCCAACCTCACATTGCACCACACACCCGTTCTTATCAAGTCCCCAGTTCAATGTTTTCACATATTCTCCCTACTAATCACCTATCGATCACCTATCCGATTATGGGAACCTGTGATTTTCTGTTTGCGAACCCTGTATGTGAACGGCCGTCGAAGGTTCGGTTCGCATGAACTTCGCTAACTGCAATAGACTTCAATGGTGAGGTGAAGTTCGAAAACTAGAAACATTTTTGCTGCCGACAAAAGTCATGTAAAAAATGTTTCAAGGTTTCTAACAACTTGAGATCTTTCAGTGAGTACAAGAGTGTTAATTATTTTTTCAAAAAAACCTAATAGTTTCTGTGAAAATCAATTGTAAAGTTTCAATGTAAATTATCCTTCTGACCGGGGAAAAATATACCCCCGCCGACTTTAATGTTTAATTGCAAAGCCCCTTTAAAAGCTAGATACACCAAAATTACTTGGAATGTGAAGAAACACAGTGGAAACAAGAGGAATAAAAAAATTCTCCCAAACACTTTATACTTTGTAAGTAAATTGATTTAAAATTAATAAAAAAATATTCGATTCATAGAAAAAGAACCGATTATTTGAAACGATCCAGTTCATTCATGAGCCGTTAGTATATCAGACAATTCGTCCATGGAAGGTCGTGAATCTGCTGGCTCCAGCTGCTGTCTCTCCCCACATGCCTGCACCTGTCAACCCCCACCTAGGTTGGCACCCAGCGCACCCATGGTGCACTGGGTTCAAACCTAGGTGGTGGTTGACAGGTGCAGGCAGGTGGGGAGAGACAGCGGGAGCTAGCAGCTATGCATCCAAAAATATGCATTCTCTGCTATGTGGGTGGGGGGCTTTGGAGATCTTCAAATAACTTAATAGAACATCGCAACATAAGAGGATACAGTTCCTTGGATCAATTACCGTGGATATTGCTGGGGTAAAATTTTTATAAAGGGACAGGTAAGTATTTATGGTTCATTCAGAACATTAAAGGACATTTTTCGTGTTTGTGTTTTTATTTCATTTAACCCTTTGTGGAAATGTGTAAGGGGTACTTTCTACCTCCATACTCATTTCTCCTGGGAGGTGGTGGGCATCTGTGGTCCCCTTCTTAAAGGGTACTCCCACATGCCACCATGAACCGCCCCCCAGGGAGTCGTCGCCACCACCTCCTCCTCGGGCACCGGAGGTGGGGAAGAGCCCCTTGTCCATGGATTGGACAAGGGCTCCAGTGGGTGTAGTGAAAGGCTCGGCCTCCCCTCCCCCCCCCCCGTAGCCCCCCATACCATGGACCATGCGGGGTGGTATAGCTCATGTTGAGAAGCCCCAGTCGGACGGGGCTCCGCATTCTGCCTATCCCAGCCTGCATGGTGGACAAGGGGTAACAGAGGCTCGGGAGGGGGGACCCCACCCTTTTTTTTTTGTTACATTTCCCACACTCAGCCAATAAAAACAAAAAATATATATTTTTAAAGGACTTTGTAGGCCACAAATGTTAAAAAAAGGTAAATACCTTTTATTAATCCATATCCATTGAGGACGCCATCCGCACCCTCCCGTGAATTCCGCCATGGCTCCAGCACTAATAATTTCCATGGTCGAGTCCCGACCCCTCTGACTGGGTTGGGTTTTCAAGTCATTCCCCCCTCAATATGGACGACACAGATTGCCGCGGCTGCGCGTTACGCATAGACGCGATTGCGTCTACGCAGCTCTAGCACTTCCTCCCGATTAGTCCAATGTATGCACCCATATTGATGACGGGGTGAGAGGAGGGTCTGGAGCTGATCAGCCGCAATCACGCCTATGCAGACTGCACAGCAGTCTAAAGGACTTCCGATGCCACAAATGTGAAAACATTTAAACACCTTTTCATAATCCAGATGCATGTAGGACGCCATCCGCGCCCTCCCGTTAATTCCCCCATGGCTCCTGCAGTAATACCAACCCCGCTCGGGACCCGACCCCTCCACTAGAGTTTGGCCGAACGGTTCGCCTGCGAACGTTTCCATGCAAACTTCAGTGGTTCGCGTTCGCGTCCCGCAGGCGAACTTATGCAGAAGTTTGGTTCGCCCCATAATGCACCATGAGGGTCAACTTTGACCCTCTACATCACAGTCAGCAGGCCCAGTGTAGCCAATTCAGCTACACTATCCCCTGGATCCACCCCCCCCCCCCCCCAAATAAAAGGCAGGCAGTGGCGGCCATTACGCTCAATCGTGTGCCTGCGTTAGTGAGAGTAGGGCGAGCTGCTGCAGACAGTCTCTCATAGGGAAAGATTATTTAGGCTTAGCTTGTTCCTGGCTGCATACCTGTTCTGTGAACCCACCACTGCATACCTGTACTGTGAACCCACCACTTCATAACTGTTCAGTGAACCCGCCACTGCATACCTGTTCTGTGAACCCACAACTGCATACCTGTTCTGTGAACCCACCACTGCATACATGTTCAGTTAACCTCCCACTGCATACCTGTTCTGTGAACCCACCACTGCATACTTGTTCTGTGAACCCACCACTGCATACCTGTTCAGTGAACCTGCCACTGCATACCTGTACTGTTCATTTAACCCGCCACTGCATCCCTGTTCTGTTAAGTCAACCCGCCACTGTTTAACTGTTCTGTTCAGTTAACCCGCCACTGTATGCCTGTTTTGTTCAGTGAACGTTTTGTTCAGTGAACCCGCCACTATATACCTGTTCAGTGAACCTGCCACTGCATACCTCTTGTGCGAACCCTCCACTGTATACCTGTTCTGTTCATTGAACCCGGCACTGTATACCTGTTCTGTTCAGTGAACCCGCAACTGTATACCTGTTCAGTGAACCTGCCACTGCATACCTGTTTTGTGAACACGCCACCAAAACTTACACTCTCGCCATGGTGCGCACCAGTTCATCACGGCCGTCACTACACAAACAGCTGTTTGCGTTGCGTTACACGGTGAGTTTCGTGTGTCAGTGTGAAGCAGTATCTTAATTACACTACCTGATAGATGTATACATATGCAAGATGTTTTAAAGCACTTTAGGCCTGTCATTTAGCATTCAATGTGATTTCAGCCCTTAAAACGCTGCTTTGCGTCAAACCCAGATGTTTTCACAGGACTTTTGGCATGTAACCCACTCCTCCACCTGGGTGTCCAGGTGTTAGACCCCTTGAAACATATTTTCCATCATTTTAATGGCCAGCATATTTTTTTTTTTTCAAAGTTCCCATCCCAATTGAAGTCTATTGCGGTTCGCGAATTTTTACGCAAACCAAACGTTCCGCTGAAGTGTGTGAACCTAAAATTGGAGGTTCTGGCCAATGCAGCTGAGAACCTACTAGGCCCAGCTTACACCGTGGAAGGCAGTCCAACATTCATTATTTAAAAATTTTGTTGTCCTTCACTTAAAAATGGGTATATTCCTAAACAATTTTCATGTTGTGTTATTGGTGTACACAACAAATTCTTCACATGCCCATGTTTTTTTATTCAATGTCCAGGTCACGATTTAATAACATCCTGCATGTCCTGCACATCAGTTCCAATACAACCAGTCATTTGTGAGGACATCCTGCTTATGAGTCGTTTCAACAAAATCTGCCACTCATAGAACACCTGAAGCTTATACCCCTGAACAGTGATTTTTAGGCATTTGTTTGAAAGAAATTTTGTTACGGTTTTTTGTTCCTAAAATGCAATGGCCGTTTAGGAACCTCAAAAGTGAACACACTTACAGAAAGAAGACCCCATAATCTATTCCTTTAGTTTTATGGTGAGTTCATAGAAGATTGTATTTTAATTCTCAATTTTTTAGACAATAATTTTTTTTTTTTTTTTTTTTAAAGTAAGTTTGACTTGCAACTCATTTGTGACAAAAAAAAAAAAAATTCTATCAACTCATCACCTAACGGAATATCTTGTGGGGTCTTCTTTGTTAAATTTGTTCACTTTTTGTGTTCCTATACTGCCCTGCCATTTTGGTGGCCATAAATTATATTGAGTAGTCTATAAACCAAATGTCTCATAATGAGCTGTGAACAGCATGTGGTGCCCCTTAGCGCACTTAAGTTATCCATACACTTGTTGATTTGCCATCAGATTCGACCAACAGACAGATCCCTATCTGATCGAATATGATCATAGAAGGAGCATATGGATACCTACTGCAAACATATTGTGAACCGATTTCAGCATGAAACCGTTTACAAGCTGTTGTGGTGGTGGTGCTGCTGCCGCCGCTCCCCCCCGCATACATTACCTGCTCCGCCGGCTCGACTGCCCCCGGTCACCGCTTCTCTGTCTCCGCTCTGGTCTCCGGCTCCAGCATGCTTCACTTCATCCTTCCCGGCAGGAAGGTTAAACAGTATAGCGCCCTCTACTGTTTAAACTTCCTGCTGGTCATGAATAAGTGAAGGCAAGCAGGAGACCAGAGCATAGATGAAGTGGAGAAGAGCGGGGGCATTCGCGCCGGCGGAGCAGGTAATGTATGCGGCTGTATTGCGTTGGTCGTCGGGCACTCGAATGCCGCTAGCCATGCGCTCTTTACCCGCGGGCGATCGTCGCTTATTTTCCGCACGGCACGATCGACGGGATCGGACGGAATGGATCGAAATTCGGCGTGTAGCGACAACGACTGTCAGCAGATTCGATCCCAGTGAACGAATCTGCTGTCGAAACGGGCACAAATTGGGCCAGTCTTTGGCCAGTTTAAGCCTTCTCAAAAAGTTCACGTTTCTTGCATTGTTGTACTCAGCAGAACTAGTATCATGTCTTTAATGATATATTTTTAAAGATACCAATATTGTTTTAGAAAAATTATCTCTGTATCTGAATTTTTTTCTTTTTTACACACAGTTTTCCATTTACTTAAATATTTATAGCACTCATCATTGTTTTTTGTAAAAATACCCCCCAAAAAACATTATACTACTTTTCAAGAGTAATGCTATACCACGTGTGTTGCACTTTTTGGAAGCTGATATGCGCTAGGAGTTCAATGTGTACATTTTCTGATTTCACATGTAACTTTTAACACTATTGATATTGATAAAGTAACAGTTTTTAGTGATCACTGTACATACATCATTGTGATACTTACAATTGGGTGATAGGACGTCTTACTAGTGGGATCTGAGGCTTTGGACAAGTTTGCATAAGGCCACATCTTGCCTATTATGGCCTGATCCCATACTTATGAGTTCTATGTTTTCACATGTGGTTTCTTGACTTAATGAATTCTTGTCTCAGTTTCATATGTTAAGGTACTATACATGCAAACAATGCTAGTTGAAGTAGAATTGAATGGTTAATAATGGTTTAGCCTTCGGTATTGGTACCTTCAACTGTACAGAATTTTGTATTATCTTATTGTAACGGTTGTTGTCAGCACACACAGTATTTCTGATTATTGATGCTCTGCAGTATCAACAATAATACAGATGATATACCTGATTATGTGTGATCTGCAGAACCACCAATAATACCAGTATAGCTTTTGACACAGGACACCTAATGTGGTAAAGTGTTTGGTTCAACAATAAGAAAAGGTTATCTCCCCAGGAGCAGGAGATAGAGAGTCAACTGCAGGCATTGGACCCCTGAGCTGCATGTGGCCACTGACAGCTGAAGCTGACCTCCTCAAGCGGAGGAGAGACAGACTGTACTGCAGCAAGGGATTCCATGATGGATTGGGAATCAGACTGTACTGCAGCCACGGATTCTCTGATGGACTTTGAATAAGACTGTACTGCAGCCAGTGGACTCCTATGGAGTATAGCACTCTGACTGAATTGCAAGAAGCTCTTCCTGAGGAACAGGTAGCTCTTTCAAATAATTCTCACCTGGAGATTTAGTGTCAAGAGTAGTACAATAAGGCCGGTCACTTAAGTGATGCGTGACATCCAGAAGGATCAGACAGGCCAGGTCGGCAACACACGAGTACACAAAGTACATAGACAGAAGGCTTATTGGGTAACCGGGTACAGGCCAGTTTGGCAACTGGTCGACAGATGGGCAGAGGTACCGAATCAGTAAGCAGGTGAGTAATCAGGAAACACAGAGTTCATAACTAGAGATGGGCCGAACAGTTCGCCGGCGAACGGTTCCCCTCTAACTTCAGCTTTTCACGTTTCAGAACTTTCGCGAACTTTTGCGGAAGTTTGGTTCGCCCAATAATGCACCCTGAGGTGTCAACTTTGACCCTCTACATCACAGTCAGCAGGCCCAGTGTAGCCAATTAGTCTACACTAGCCCCTGTATCCACTCCCTCCCCTAATAAAAGGCAGGCAGCGGCCATTACGCTCACTCGTGTGCCTGCTTTAGTGAGAGTAGGGCAAGCTGCTGCAGACTGTCTCTCATAGGGGTAAGATTAGTTATGCTTAGCTTGTTCCTGGCTGCATACCTGTACTGTGAACCCACCACTGCATACCTGTTCAGTGAACCCACCACTGCATACCTGTTCTGTGAACCCACCACTGCATACCGGTTCTGTGAACCCACCACTGCGTACCTGTTCTGTCAACCCCACCACTGCATACCTGTTCTGTGAACCCACCACTGCATACCTGTGCTGTGAACCCACCACTGCATACCTGTTCTGTGAACCCACCACTGCATACCGGTTCTGTGAACCCACCACTGCGTACCTGTTCTGTCAACCCCACCACTGCATACCTGTTCTGTGAACCCACCACTGCATACCTGTGCTGTGAACCCACTACTGCTTACCTGTTCTGTTAACCCACCACTGCGTACCTGTTTTTTTAACCCACCACTGCATACCTGTTCAGTGAACCCACCACTTCATACCAGTTCAGTGAACCTGCCACTGAATAGGTGTACTGTTCAGTGAACCCGCCACTGCATACCTGTTCTGTTCATTGGTCCCGCCACTGAATACGTGTACTGTTAAGTGAACCCGCCACTGCATACCTGTTCTGTTCAGTGAAGCC
The DNA here is from genome assembly GCF_040937935.1 of Hyperolius riggenbachi. Classification (NCBI taxonomy): domain Eukaryota; kingdom Metazoa; phylum Chordata; class Amphibia; order Anura; family Hyperoliidae; genus Hyperolius; species Hyperolius riggenbachi. Next base: position 10,218,287 of record NC_090651.1, on the reverse strand, counting down.
GCCACTGCATACCTGTTCTGTTCAGTGAACCCGCCACTGTTCAAAACATTTCCCACACTCAGCACATGAAAATGGCTGCTCACCAGTCTGACATCTCTCATGTTTGACAAGGCTTCCTCTCTCTCCAAAACATTTGCCACACTCAGCACATGAATAGGGCTGCTCACCAGTCTGACATCTCTCATGTATGACAAGGCTTCCTTTCTGCCCAAAACATTTCCCAACCTCAGCACATGAATAGGGCTGCTCAACAGTTTGACATCTCTCATGTATCACAAGGCTTCCTTTCTCTCCAAAACATTTCCCACACTCAGCACATGAAAATGGCTGCTCACCAGTCTGACATCTTTCATGTATGACAAGACATCCTCTCTCTCCAAAACATTTCCCACACTCAGCACATGAATAGGGCTGCTCACCAGTCTGACATCTCTCTGGTATGACAAGGCTTCCTTTCTCTCCAAAACATTTCCCAACCTCAGCACATGAATAAGGCTGCTCACCAGTCTGACATCTCTCATGTATCACAAGGCTTCCTTTCTCTCCAAAACATTTCCCACACTCAGCACATGAAAATGGCTGCTCACCAGTCTGACATCTCTCATGTATCACAAGGCTTCCTTTCTCTCCAAAACATTTCCCACACTCAGCACATGAAAATGGCTGCTCACCAGTCTGACATCTTTCATGTATGACAAGACATCCTCTCTCTCCAAAACATTTCCCACACTCAGCACATGAATAGGGCTGCTCACCAGTCTGACATCTCTCTGGTATGACAAGGCTTCCTTTCTCTCCAAAACATTTCCCAACCTCAGCACATGAATAAGGCTGCTCACCAGTCTGACATCTCTCATGTATCACAAGGCTTCCTTTCTCTCCAAAACATTTCCCACACTCAGCACATGAAAATGGCTGCTCACCAGTCTGACATCTTTCATGTATGACAAGACTTCCTCTCTCTCCAAAACATTTCCCACACTCAGCACATGAATAGGGCTGCTCACCAGTCTGACATCTCTCATGTATCACAAGGCTTCCTTTCTGCCCAAAACATTTCCCACACTCAGCACATGAAAATGGTTTTTCACCAGTGTGAGATCTCTCATGCCTGACAAGATGTGATTTCCATACAAAACATTTGCCACATGTGGACCAGGAATGAGACCCTCCAGCAGGGGGAGAGCTGTGCTGGGTATGGGGCCCTTCAGGGTTAGACAGGTGAGTGGAGTCTGGGAGAATATTTAGGGTAACCAGGATATCTGCAGGACACTCTTGTCCAATGACATCATCTTCCGTTGTACAGTCTGTGGAGACAGAGAGACGAGTCTCTTAGAGGTTCCTGATGACTGGACTCTGCCCTGTTTTGCTCTCTGTAACAGTTTTTTCCTCTTTATTTGTCCTCATCATGTCACCCTCCTCCACAGACTGCTGTACACTCCTCACATATTTCTCCTCTTTTTCCTCTTTACTTGTCCTCATGTCACCTTCCTCCACAGACTGCTCATCACTCCTCACATACATCTCTTCACAGAACAGGTATGCAGTGATGGGTTCACTGAACAGAACAGGTATGCAGTGGCGGGTTCACTGAACAGTACAGGTATGCAGTGGTGGATTCACTGAACAGAACAGGTATGCAGTGGTGGATTCACTGAAAAGAACAGGTATGCAGTGGTGGATTCACTGAAAAGAACAGGTATGCAGTGACGGGTTCACTGAACAGTACAGGTATGCAGTGGTGGGTTCACAGAACAGGTATGCAGTGGCGGGTTCACTAAACAGAACAGGTATGCAGTCGCGGTTTCACTGAACAGTACAGGTATACTGTGGCGAGTTCACTGAACAGAAGAGGTATACAGTGGCGGATTCACTGAACAGAACAGGTATACAGTGGCGGGTTCACTGAACAGAACAGGTATGCAGTGGCGGGTTCACTGAACAGTACAGGTATGCAGTGGCGGGTTCACTGAACAGTACAGGTATGCAGTGGTGGATTCACTGAACAGAACAGGTATGCAGTGGTGGATTCACTGAAAAGAACAGGTATGCAGTGGTGGATTCACTGAAAAGAACAGGTATGCAGTGACGGGTTCACTGAACAGTACAGGTATGCAGTGGTGGGTTCACAGAACAGGTATGCAGTGGCGGGTTCACTAAACAGAACAGGTATGCAGTCGCGGTTTCACTGAACAGTACAGGTATACTGTGGCGAGTTCACTGAACAGAAGAGGTATACAGTGGCGGATTCACTGAACAGAACAGGTATACAGTGGCGGGTTCACTGAACAGAACAGGTATGCAGTGGCGGGTTCACTGAACAGTACAGGTATGCAGTGGCGGGTTCACTGAACAGAACAGGTGAACCCACCACTGCATACCTGTACTGTTCAGTGAACCCGCCACTGCATACCTGTTCTGTGAAGAGATGTATGTGAGGAGTGATCAGCAGTCTGTGGAGGAAGGTGACATGAGGACAAGTAAAGAGGAAGAAGAGGAGACATATGTGAGGAGTGATCAGCAGTCTGTGGAGGAGGGTGACATGATGAGGACAAATAAAGAGGAGGCAACTGTTACAGAGAGCAAAACAGGGCGGAGTCCCGGCATCAGGAACCTCAAAGAGACTCGTCTCTCTTTCTCCACAGACTGTACAACGGAAGATGATGTCATTGGACAAGAGTCTCCTGCAGATATCCTGGTTACCCTAAATATTCTCCAGGACTCCCCTCACCTGTCTAACCCTGAAGGGCCCCATACCCAGCACAGCTCTCCCCCTGCTGGAGGGTCTCATTCCTGTTCCACATGTGGCAAATGTTTTGTATGGAAATCACATCTTGTCAGGCATGAGAGATCTCACACTGGTGAAAAACCATTTTCATGTGCTGAGTGTGGGAAATGTTTTGGGCAGAAAGGAAGCCTTGTGATACATGAGAGATGTCAGACTGGTGAGCAGCCTTATTCATGTGCTGAGGTTGGGAAATGTTTAGGAGAGAGAGAAAGTCTTGTCATACATGAGAGATGTCAGACTGGTGAGCAGCCTTTTTTATGTGCTGAGTGTGGGAAATGTTTTGGAGAGAAAGGAAGCCTTGTGATACATGAAAGATTTAAGACTGGTGACCAGCCTTATTCATGTGCTGAGGTTGGGAAATGTTTAGGAGAGAGAGGAAGTCTTGTCGTACATGAGAGATGTCAGACTGGTGAGCAGCCTTATTCATGTGCTGAGGTTGGGAAATGTTTAGGAGAGAGAGGAAGTCTTGTCATACCAGAGAGATGTCAGACTGGTGAGCAGCCCTATTCATGTGCTGAGTGTGGGAAATGTTTTGGAGAGAGAGGATGTCTTGTTACATAGTTACATAGTTACTTTGGTTGAAAAAAGACATACGTCCATCGAGTTCAACCAGTACAAAGTACAACTCCAGCCTGCTCCCTCACATATCCCTGTTGATCCAGAGGAAGGCGAAAAAACCCTTACGAGGTAAAAATTCCTTCCCGACTCCAGATGGCAATCAGATAAAATCCCTGGATTAACATCATTGGCATTACCTAGTAATTGTAGCCATGGATGTCATTCAACGCAAGGAAAGCATCTAAGCCCCCTTTAAATGCAGGTATAGAGTTTGCCATAACGACTTCCTGTGGCAATGCATTCCACATCTTAATCACTCTTACTGTAAAGAACCCTTTCCTAAATAAATGGCTAAAACGTTTTTCCTCCATGCGCAGATCATGTCCTCTAGTCCTTTGAGAAGGCCTAGGGACAAAAAGCTCATCCGCCAAGCTATTATATTGCCCTCTGATGTATTTATACATGTTAATTAGATCTCCTCTAAGGCGTCTTTTCTCTAGACTAAATAAACCCAGTTTATCTAACCTTTCTCGGTAAGTGAGACCTTCCATCCCACGTATCAATTTTGTTGCTCGTCTCTGCACCTGCTCTAAAACTGCAATATCTTTTTTGTAATGTGGTGCCCAGAACTGAATTCCATATTCCAGATGTGGCCTTACTAGAGAGTTAAACAGGGGCAATATTATGCTAGCATCTCGAGTTTTTATTTCCCTTTTAATGCATCCCAAAATTTTGTTAGCTTTAGCTGCAGCGGCTTGGCATTGAGTACGATTATTTAACTTGTTGTCGATGAGTACTCCTAAGTCCTTCTCCAAGTTTGATGTCCCCAACTGTATCCCATTTATTTTGTATGGTGTTAGACCATTGGTACGACCAAAATGCATGACTTTACATTTGTCAACATTGAATTTCATCTGCCATGTATGTGCCCATATAGCCATCCTATCCAGATCCTGTTGCAATATAACACTATCTTCCTTAGAGTTGATGATTCTGCACAATTTTGTATCATCTGCAAAAATAGCAACATTGCTCACTACTGTATCCACTAGGTCATTAATAAATAAATTGAAGAGCACTGGACCCAGTACAGACCCCTGTGGGACCCCACTGCTAACAGTCTCCCATTTTGAGTATGATCCATTGACCACAACTCTTTGTTTTCTGTCCATTAGCCAGTTCCCTATCCAAGCACACAGACTCTTCCCCAGTCCTTGCATCCTCATCTTTTGCACCAGACTTTTGTGGGGAACAGTGTCGAATGCCTTAGCAAAGTCTAAGTATATCACATCTACAGCATTCCCAATATCCATATTAGCATTCACTACCTCATAAAAGCTGAGCATGTTAGTCAAACAGGACCTGTCTTTAGTAAACCCATGTTGATGCTGAGAAATAAGATTATTTTCTACTATGAAGTCATGTATAGTATCTCTTAGTAACCCCTCAAATAGTTTGCATACAACTGATGTTAAGCTTACAGGTCTATAATTTCCTGGATCTGATTTTTTGCCCTTCTTAAATAATGGGAAAACGTGGGCTGTACGCCAATCCACTGGGACTCTGCCAGTTGCAAGAGAGTCACAAAAGATAAGATAAAGGGGTTTATCTATAACTGAACTTAATTCCCTTAGGACCCGAGGATGCATGCCATCCGGGCCAGGTGCCTTGTCTATTTTTAATTTATTTAGTCTTGCCTTTACTTCTTCCTGCGTTAAGTATTTAATATTACAGTTAGAAGATTGAGACTCTTCCGCCTCTGTAATTTGCAACAGTGCTGTTTCCTTTGTAAAGACAGAAGCAAAGAAAGCATTTAATAACTCTGCCTTACCTTGGTCATCCACCATTGAGTTCCCACCCTCATCCTTTAGGAGTCCTATACAGTCAACCTTTCTTTTTTTAGAGTTGATGTACTTGTAAAACTTTTTTGGGTTAGATTTGATATCCCTAGCGATTTGATTTTCAGCTTCGATCTTTGCCAGCCTAATTTCTTTTTTACAATTTTTATTGCACTCCTTATAATTGCTTAGTGCAGCCTCGGTCCCCTCCTGTTTTAGGACCTTATAGGCATTCTTTTTCCTCTTCATTTTATCTTTAACCTTTCTATTCATCCATAGAGGCCTTTTTTTATTCCTAGACATTTTGTTTCCATATGGGATATACATACTACAATATTGATTGAGAATACGTTTAAAAGCTTGCCATTTCCCTTCAGTGTCCTCCCCTTGTAGTACATTATCCCAGTTCACCAAACTTAGTGCCTGCCTGATTTGATTGAACTTTGCTTTTCTAAAATTCATAGTTTTAGTGGTCCCGCTGCCCCGTGGCCTATCAGTCACCAGATCAAACGTTATCATGTTGTGATCACTATTTCCCAAATGTTCTTGAACCTGCACATTTGATACATTATCTGGTCTATTCGAAATGATCAGATCCAGTAACGCATTCCCCCTAGTTGGTTCCGTTACCATTTGAGTCAAGTAATTGTCCTGTAGTGCTGCCAGAAATCTGCTGCTTTTACCAGAATGGGTAGCCTCAATACCCCAGTCAATGTCTGGAAAGTTGAAGTCGCCCATACTATGACCTCATTTTTACTTGCCGCTTTTTCAATTTGCTGTAGTAATTGCAGTTCTGCAGCTTCATTAATATGAGGTGGTCTGTAGCATACCCCAATAATACATGAAAGATGTCAGACTGGTGAGCAGCCATTTTCATGTGCTGAGTTTGGGAAATGTTTTGGAGAGAAAGGAAGCCTTGTGATACATGAGAGATGTCAGACTGGTGAGCAGCCATTTTCATGTGCTGAGTGTGGGAAATGTTTTGGAGAGAAAGGAAGCCTTGTGATACATGAGAGATGTCAGACTGGTGAGCAGCCTTATTCATGTGCTGAGGTTGGGAAAGGTTTTGGAGAGAAAGGAAGCCTTGTGATACATGAGAGATGTCAGACTGGTGAGCAGCCTTATTCATGTGCTGAGGTTGGGAAATGTTTTGGAGAGAGAGGAAGTCTTGTCATACATGAAAGATGTCAGACTGGTGAGCAGCCATTTTCATGTGCTGAGTGTGGGAAATGTTTTGGAGAGAAAGGAAGCCTTGTGATACATGAGAGATGTCAGACTGGTGAGCAGCCTTATTCATGTGCTGAGGTTGGGAAATGTTTTGGAGAGAAAGGAAGCCTTGTCATACCAGAGAGATGTCAGACTGGTGAGCAGCCCTATTCATGTGCTGAGTGTGGGAAATGTTTTGGAGAGAGAGGATGTCTTGTCATACATGAAAGATGTCAGACTGGTGAGCAGCCATTTTCATGTGCTGAGTGTGGGAAATGTTTTGGAGAGAAAGGAAGCCTTGTGATACATGAGAGATGTCAAACTGTTGAGCAGCCCTATTCATGTGCTGAGGTTGGGAAATGTTTTGGGCAGAAAGGAAGCCTTGTCATACATGAGAGATGTCAGACTGGTGAGCAGCCCTATTCATGTGCTGAGTGTGGCAAATGTTTTGGAGAGAGAGGAAGCCTTGTCAAACATGAGAGATGTCAGACTGGTGAGCAGCCATTTTCATGTGCTGAGTGTGGGAAATGTTTTGAACAGTGGCGGGTTCACTGAACAGAACAGGTATGCAGTGGCGGCTTCACTGAACAGAACAGGTATGCAGTGGCGGGTTCACTTAACAGTACACGTATTCAGTGGCAGGTTCACTGAACAGGTATGCAGTGGTGGGTTCACTGAACAGGTATGCAGTGGCGGGTTCACTGAACAGGTATGCAGTGGTGGGTTCACTGAACAGGTATGCAGTGGTGGGTTCGACAGAACAGGTATGCAGTGGGGGGTTCACTGAACAGGTATGCAGTGGTGGGTTCACAGTACAGGTATGCAGTGGTGGGTACACAGAACAGGTATGCAGCCAGGAACAAGCTAAGCCTAACTAATCTTTCCCTATGACAGACAGTCTGCAGCAGCGCGCCCTACTCTCACTAACACAGGCACACGAGTGAGCGTAATGGCCGCTGCCTGCCTTTTATTAGGGGGGGGAGTGGCTCCAGGGGCTAGTGTAGCCTAATTGGCTACACTGGGCCTGCTGACTGTGATGTACAGGGTGAAAGTTGACACCTAAGGGTGCATTATGGTGAGAACCAAACTTCCGCAAAAGTTCACGAAAGTTCACAAACGCAAAACGCTGAAGTTCGCAGGGAAACGTTCGCCGGCGAACTGTTCGGGCCATCTCTAGTGCTGTGGGCGATAAGAGGGATGGAGGGGAGCAGATCACTGTGCTTGTTGAAGACTACGGTGGGTGCAGCCTGCCCTGGTGGGCCATCGATCTCTTGGAACAGCAGGTCAGGAACCATCAATTATATTGCTATATTAGTAAGTTATGATCATTTGCCCTATTAGAAACATTATTTTTTTTTTTTTCTGAACATATTAAATTATCTAATAAATAAAAATTGTTGTACATTAAACATTTTTATTACAATTTTTGGCCAATACTCAATTCATGTGGGAATAATACAATTTAGGTCAGCATTAAATTTAAAGTTTAGAGGGTGCTATTTGTAGGGGAAGAAAATATGAAAACAAGTATTAGACATGAATTGGTATAGTAAACAAAAAGGGTATAGTATACTGGTTAGGGCAGAGGGCTGATGTGAAAAGACTCTAAAATTTTCAAGTTCAAAACTCAGTGGTAGTAAAAATTATACATTTTAATTTTAGAACTAAAATTGATACTTTACAAATATAGTACACTTATTTCATGTATATTGATAGATTACAAATTTATTATCAAAACACATATGAAATAATTAATGAAACATATGCATAAGTACTGACCCATATTTAAAAAGTAATGATAAATGCTAACATAATTAATGATCTCTCTTCTTACTGTAGAATATGGATTTATTTATGATATTAATAAAATAAAAATACATAAAATAAATTTCATTAGACATTTTATTGGACACTGATAGGGAATACTACATTTATTTGGAACAATACAATGCCATTTAGGACGATATTTCATTTGAACACTAGATGGTGCTATTTCTGGAATAATAACGATGAAGACAAGTACTGAAAATGAAAAGTAAAAAAAAAAAAAAAGAAGTAGAGCAGTGGGTGAGTCAGATGGCTTCTGTTCAAAGACTTTCACATTTGCAGGTTCGAGTCTCATTGGAAGTGAAAAATAATTCTTTAATTTTGAATAAATAAAATAATATTTTCAACATTAAAAATTTATTTTTTCATGGATTATATTTAAATTAGATTACCTAATTATTTAAAAAAAATTTATAACACATACACATGAGTGCTGAATTAAACAAAAATTAAAATTATGCACAGAAACAAACAAGGTTACAAGAATTAATGAACGAAAAATAACGTTTTTAAGAAGTTTGAAAGACAAGTAAAATAAAGGGAGAAGAATTAGCGCGTAAAATAACGCGTCTAGTGAAATGGATTGCAATAAACGAAAAATATAGTTTAGAAATATAAACAAGACAAACACATAAACGAAAAATATCGTTTAGGACACCGGCGCCATTTTTTAATAGTCAGGAACGATAAAAAGCATTCGGCAATGATTTCCTATGAGGCGCCATTTTTATAAAAACGGTATCTGGCGCCATTTTTCACTAGACGCACCATAGTACCCAGCATGCACCACACAGTACCCAGCATGCCCTACAAAGCACTCAATATGGCATTACAGCACCCAGTGTGTCTGATAGAGGCACCATAGTACCCAGCATGCCACCACAGCACAGCAACGGGGGGTATGTCGGGTGCTATGGTTCCTCTATGTGGACATATTGGGTGCTGTGGTGCCATGCAGGGAGCTGTGGTTCTTTTATGGGGACATGCTGGGAGTTGTGGTGGGGTGGGAGCATGGGAGGCAGTCCACTAGAAGGTCAGGGAATGCTATGGGGGGACTGGCAGTAGGCCAGCCTGCCCAGCAGAAAGCCAGACCAGCACAGAAGCCAGGTAACTGCCTAGTTATGTTTAAGGGGCACTGCCTATTTAATAGATATGCTGAAATTTTTTTCTGAGATGAGCTTTAACCAACATTTTGCTGGGCAGGCCTACTTAAGGCTCATACACACATCAGACCATAGTCTTTGGAAAATGAAGGATCACAGACCAATCTTACCACCCTTCATGTAGTATGAGAGCCATACTCTACACAGTCTTTTCTATGGAGCTGAACTCCCCATCAGACAGAAATCTTACCCCCTTCCATGTAGTATGAGACCCATACCTTCACAGTCTATTCTATGGAGCTGCACTCCCCATCAGACAGAAATCTTACCCCCTACCATGTAGTATGAGAGCCACACCTTCACAGTCTATTCTATGGAGCTGCACTCCCCATCAGACAGAAATCTTACCCCCTTCCATGTAGTATGAGAGCCACACCTTCACAGTCTATTCTATGGAGCTGCACTCCCCATCAGACAGAAATCTTACCCCCTTCCATGTAGTATGTGAGCCATACTCTACACAGTCTATTCTATGGAGCTGCACTCCCCATCAGACAGAGATCTTACCCCCTTCCATGTAGTATGAGAGCCACACCTACACAGTCTATTCTATGGAGCTGAACTCCACATCAGACAGAAATCTTACCCCCTTCCATGTAGTATGAGAGCCACACCTACACAGTCTATTCTATGGAGCTGCACTCCCCATCAGACAGAAATCTTACCCCCTTCCATGTAGTATGAGAGCCATACCTACACAGTCTATTCTATGGAGCTGAACTCCCCATCAGACAGAAATCTTACCCCCTTCCATGTAGTATGAGACCCATACCTTCACAGTCTATTCTATGGAGCTGCACTCCCCATCAGAGAGAAATCTTACCCCCTTCCATGTAGTATGAGAGCCATACCTACACAGTCTATTCTATGGAGCTGCACTTCCCATCAGACAGAAATCTTACCCCCTTCCATGTAGTATGAGAGCCACACCTACACAGTCTATTCTATGGAGCTGAACTCCCCATCAGACAGAAATCTTACCCCCTTCCATGTAGTATGAGAGCCACACCTACACAGTCTATTCTATGGAGCTGCACTCCCCATCAGACAGAAATCTTACTCCCTTCCATGTAGTATGAGAGCCACACCTACACAGTCTATTCTATGGAGCTGAACTCCCCATCAGACAGAAATCTTACCCCCTTCCATGTAGTATGAGAGCCACACCTACACAGTCTATTCTATGGAGCTGAACTCCCCAACAGACAGAAATCTTACCCCCTTCCATGTAGTATCAGAGCCACACCTACACAGTCTATTCTATGGAGCTGCACTCCCCATCAGATAGAAATCTTACCCCCTTCCATGTAGTATGAGAGCCATACCTACACAGTCTATTCTATGGAGCTGCACTCCCCATCAGAGAGAAATCTTACCCCCTTCCATGTAGTATGAGAGCCACATCTACACAGTCTATTCTATGGAGCTGCACTCCCCATCAGACAGAAATCTTACCCCCTTCCATGTAGTATGAGAGCCATACCTACACAGTCTATTCTATGGAGCTGCACTCCCCATCAGACAGAAATCTTACCCCCTTCCATGTAGTATGAGAGCCATACCTACACAGTCTATTCTATGGAGCTGCACTCCCCATCAGACAGAAATCTTACCCCCTTCCATGTAGTATGAGAGCCACACCTACACAGTCTATTCTATGGAGCTGCACTCCCCATCAGACAGAAATCTTACCCCCTTCCATGTAGTATGAGAGCTATACCTACACAGTCTATTCTATGGAGCTGCACTCCCCATCAGACAGAAATCTTACCCCATTCATGTAGTATGAGAGCCATACCTACACAGTCTATTCTATGGAGCTGCACTCCCCATCAGACAGAAATCTTACCCCCTTCCATGTAGTATGAGAGCCACACCTACACAGTCTATTCTATGGAGCTGCACTCCCCATCAGACAGAAATCTTACCCCCTTCCATGTAGTATGAGAGCCACACCTACACAGTCTATTCTATGGAGCTGCACTCCACATCAGACAGAAATCTTACCCCCTTCCATGTAGTATCAGAGCCATACCAACACAGTCTATTCTATGGAGCTGAACTCCCCATCAGACAGAAATCTTACCCTCTTCCATGTAGTATGAGAGCCACACCTACACAGTCTATTCTATGGAGCTGCACTTCCCATCAGACAGAAATCTTACCCCCTTCCATGTAGTATGAGAGCCACACCTACACAGTCTATTCTATGGAGCTGCACTCCCCATCAGACAGAAATCTTACCCTCTTCCATGTAGTATCAGAGCCACACCTACACAGTCTATTCTATGGAGCTGCACTCCCCATCAGACAGAAATCTTACCCCCTTCCATGTAGTATGAGAGCCACACCTACACAGTCTATTCTATGGAGCTGAACTCCCCATCAGACAGAAATCTTACCCCCTTTCCATGTAGTATGAGAGCCATACCTACACAGTCTATTCTATGGAGCTGCACTCCCCATCAGACAGAAATCTTACCCCCTTCCCTGTAGTATGAGCGCCATACCTACACAGTCTATTCTATGGAGCTGCACTCCCCATCAGACAGAAATCTTACCCCCTTCCATGTAGTATGAGAGCCATACCTACACAGTCTATTCTATTGAGCTGCACTCCCCATCAGACAGAGATCTTACCCCCCTCCATGTAGTATGAGAGCCACAGCTACACAGTCTATTCTATGGAGCTGAACTCCCCATCAGACAGAAATCTTACCTCCTTCCATGTAGTATGAGAGCCACACCTACACAGTCTATTCTATTGAGCTGCACTCCCCATCAGATAGAAATCTTACTCCCTTCCATGTAGTATGAGAGCCATACCTACACAGTCTATTCTATGGAGCTGCACTCCCCATCAGACAGAAATCTTACCCCCTTCCATGTAGTATGAGAGCCACACCTACACAGTCTATTCTATGGAGCTGAACTCCCTATCAGACAGAAATCTTACCCCCTTCCATGTAGTATGAGAGCCATACTCTACACAGTCTATTCTATGGAGCTGCACTCCCCATCAGACAGAAATCTTACCCCCTTCCATGTAGTATGAGAGCCATACCTACACAGTCTATTCTATGGAGCTGAACTCCCCATCAGACAGAAATCTTACCTCCTTCCATGTAGTATGAGAGCCACACCTACATAGTCTATTCTATGGAGCTGCACTGCCCATCAGACAGAAATCTTACCCCCTTCCATGTAATATGAGAGCCATACCTACAGTCTATTCTATGGAGCTGCACTCCCCATCAGACAGAAATCTTTGCAAGATGCTGCACACACAGATGCTGTAGACATTCAAAAGATCAGTATCTGCAAAAGATCCATTCCTGCAAAATGCATTCATAGTCTATATCTGCAGATCATCATACACGCCTTGTTTAAATGACATTCATCTGCAGATCAGACAATCATCTGCAGATCTGAAGATCCATCCTGGTGGATAAACAAGGTGTGTGTGAGGATCTGCAGATATCATAGACTATGAATGCATTTTGCAGGAACTGATCTTTTGCAGGCACAGATCTTTTGCAGATACTGATCTGTTGCATGTGTACAGCATCTTTGTGTGCAGCATCTTGCAAAGATTTCTGTCTGATGGGGAGTTCAGCTCCATAGAATAGACTGTGTAGGTAGGGCTCTCATACTACATGGAAGGGGGTAAGATTTCTGTCTGATGGGGAGTGCAGCTCCATAGAATAGACTGTGTAGGTTAGCTCTCATACTACATGGAAGGGGGTAAGATTTCTGTCTGATGGGGAGTGCAGCTCCATAGAATAGACTGTGTAGGTGTGGCTCTCATACTACATGGAAGGGGGTAAGATTTCTGTCTGATGGGGAGTGCAGCTCCATAGAATAGACTGTGTAGGTGTGGCTCTCATACTACATGGAAGGGGGTAAGATTTCTGTCTGATGGGGAGTTCAGCTCCATAGAATAGACTGTGTAGGTGTGGCTCTCATTCTACATGGAAGGGGGTAAGATTTCTGTCTGATGGAGAGTGCAGCTCCATAGAATAGACTGTGTAGGTGTGGCTCTCATACTACATGGAAGGGGGTAAGATTTCTGTCTGATGGGGAGTGCAGCTCCATAGAATAGACTGTGTAGGTGTGGCTCTCATACTACATGGAAGGGGGTAAGATTTCTGTCTGATGGGGAGTGCAGCTCCATAGAATAGACTGTGTAGGTGTGGCTCTCATACTACATGGAAGGGAGTAAGATTTCTATCTGATGGGGAGTGCAGCTCCATAGAATAGACTGTGTAGGTGTGGCTCTCATACTACATGGAAGGGGGTAAGATCTTTGTCTGATGGGGAGTTCAGCACCATAGAATAGACTGTGTAGGTGTGGCTCTCATACTACATGGAAGGGGGTAAGATCTCTGTCTGATGGGGAGTTCAGCTCCATAGAATAGACTGTGTAGAGTATGGCTCTCATACTACATGGAAGGGGGTAAGATTTCTGTCTGATGTGGAGTGCAGCTCCATAGAATAGACTGTGTAGGTGTGGCTCTCATACTACATGGAAGGGGGTAAGATTTCTGTCTGATGGGGAGTGCAGCTCCATAGAATAGACTGTGTAGGTATGGCTCTCATACTACATGGAAGAGGGTAAGATTTCTGTCTGATGGGGAGTGCAGCTCCATAGAATAGACTGTGTAGGTGTGGCTCTCATACTACATGGAGGGGGGTAAGATTTCTGTCTGATGGGGAGTGCAGCTCCATAGAATAGACTGTGTAGGTGTGGCTCTCATACTACATGGAAGGAGGTAAGATTTCTGTCTGATGGGGAGTGCAGCTCCATAGAATAGACTGTGTAGGCGTAGGTCTCATACTACATGGAGGGGGGTAAGATTTCTGTCTGATGGGGAGTGCAGCTCCATAGAATAGACTGTGTAGGTGTGGCTCTCATACTACATGGAAGGAGGTAAGATTTCTGTCTGATGGGGAGTGCAGCTCCATAGAATAGACTGTGTAGGTGTGGCTCTCATACTACATGGAAGGAGGTAAGATTTCTGTCTGATGGGGAGTGCAGCTCCATAGAATAGACTGTGTAGGTGTGGCTCTCATACTACATGGAAGGAGGTAAGATTTCTGTCTGATGGGGAGTGCAGCTCCATAGAATAGACTGTGTAGGTGTGGCTCTCATACTACATGGAGGAGGGTAAGATTTCTGTCTGATGGGGAGTGCAGCTCCATAGAATAGACTGTGTAGGTGTGGCTCTCATACTACATGGAAGGGGGTAAGATTTCTGTCTGATGGGGAGTGCAGCTCCATAGAATAGACTGTGTAGGTATGGTTCTTATACTACATGGAAGGGGGTAAGATCTCTGTGTGATGGGGAGTGCAGCTCCATAGAATAGACTGTGTAGGTGTGGCTCTCATACTACATGGAAGGGGGTAAGATTTCTGTCTGATGGGGAGTGCAGCTCCATAGAATAGACTGTGTAGGTGTGGCTCTCATACTACATGGAGGGGGGTAAGATTTCTGTCTGATGGGGAGTGCAGCTCCATAGAATAGACTGTGTAGGTGTGGCTCTCATACTACATGGAAGGGGGTAAGATTTCTGTCTGATGGGGAGTGCAGCTCCATAGAATAGACTGTGTAGGTATGGTTCTTATACTACATGGAAGGGGGTAAGATCTCTGTGTGATGGGGAGTGCAGCTCCATAGAATAGACTGTGTAGGTGTGGCTCTCATACTACATGGAAGGGGGTAAGATTTCTGTCTGATGGGGAGTGCAGCTCCATAGAATAGACTGTGTAGGTGTGGCTCTCATACTACATGGAAGGGGGTAAGATCTCTATCTGATGGGGAGTGCAGCTCCATAGAATAGACTGTGTAGGTATGGCTCTCATACTACATGGAAGGGGGTAAGATTTCTGTCTGATGGGGAGTTCAGCTCCATAGAATAGACTGTGTAGGTGTGGCTCTCATACTACATGGAAGGGGGTAAAATTGGTCTGTGATCTTTCATTTTCCGAAGACTATGGTCTGATGTGTGTATGCCCCTTTAGACCGCTGTCGGGTTCATGTAAATTTGGCTCCACCCATGACCACACCCACATTCTGGTGCGTAGCCACACCCATTTTCCAGCTGGAGTGCCCAAAAGTCTCCCGGATCTCTCAGGATCCTATCCACGCCCCTGGAGGCAGCCATAGCACGACAATGCAGTTGGTCTGGGTGAAGAGACATCTGGTCCTGCTCGGACTTGTCTGGGAATATTAGATCATGGTGCCTTTTGGGCCTTTGAGGGAACAGATTTCAAGGCGTCAAGTTGTTTTTTTCAGGTTGATATTAACCAATGTTCTTGTCTCCTCTAAACAGACACGATGAACGATTATCGATTGCTCCTACTCGCCCTCATCGCCCTAGTGACCTGCCAGGTAAGGCAAAAGAAAAATACCACATTTTGCTTTATTCCCATTTGATAATTTTATCATGTTGCTGCTTTTTATTTCTCGGTTTTGGTGGGTTATTTCCGGTGAAGATATGGGGGCTCCTATACTCAGTTTGACAGATCGAGCCGTCAGATTTCCGCTGTGCGCCGTGGGCGTCGGTCTTTAGAGGGCAACGTGCCAGGCTCTGTCATTTCAGAACTGCGTCTCCACAAGCCCGGCGTACAAATCTCTGCGCAGAGCGACACAAAGGGCGAATGCTGACTCACAATTATTTATTAGAATGTTGAGGTTTCATTTTCTGAAGACGTGTCATTTGTTTTAAATGTCATAAATGGATTCAATTAACTAAGACGCATTTAGTAGAAATGTCATGTTTGGTAATTTACCTCATGAGGTATTTTAGACTTGTTTTTTGCCAAAATTACTTAGCTTTTCATATATGTGGTAATTTACAGAAAAACTGCATAACAATTTACTACGTTTTTTTTTTACCGTATGCAGTATTTCATTTGGTATTTGAAAGGGAACCTGAAGTGAAAGGCATATGGAGGCTGCCATATTTATTTCCTTTTAGGGCTCATTTCCACTATCGCGAATTCGCATGCGTTTTTCGCATGCAAATTCGCATAGCAATACAAGTGAATGGGACTGTTTCCACTTGTCAGGATTCCTTTGCGTTTTTCTGTGCAGAAAGAATTCGCATGGCAGAGCCATCAGAATTCGCATACCGCTATGCGAATCGCATACAATGTATTCAATAGGAAATTCGCATGAGGTTTAGGTATGCGAATTTTCATGCGAATTCGCATAGAAACAATGGAAAAGCACACCAGCGCTGCCATGGTTAAATTCGCATGCATCGTCATCCATGCGAATTCGCATAAAATTTCGCATGGGTCCGCATGCGAATTTCGCATCCGCATGCAAATTTTACCGCGGCGATTCGCACCGCACAAGTGGAAATGCAGCCTGAACCACTTTAGTCCCCAGTCCATTTTACCCTTACCACCAAGAGCCATTTTCCCGTCACCGCTCCTCCCATTCATTTGGCCGTAACTTTATCACTACTTTATCACACCTGAATGATCCCATGTCTTGTTTTTTTTTGCTACAAATTAGGCTTTTTGTGGGCGATACTTGTTTTCAGTAATTACCTTATTTTGTATGCATTTTATAGGGAAAAATAAGAAAAAAAATGTAAAAAAGAAAACCCTCGCATTTTATTTGCCCGTTACGTTAGTCTCGACTATCACAACATTTAGGGCTCGTTTCCACTATTGCGGTGCAGAATCGCCTGGATTCCACCGCTGTTGAAATTGCATGAAATAGCATGCGGATGCGAATTTTTGTGCGTTTTTTGCCGCGAATTCGCATGCGAATTCGCATAGGTGAGGGTATATGTGAATTTAACCATGTCACTGCCTGTTTGAAGTTACATTGGTACCTATGCGATTTCGCATGCGAATTCGCATGAAAATTCGCATACCATAGCCGAATGCGTATTTCCTATTAAATACATTAGCGGCGATTCGCATGCATTCCACTCGCAGGCGAATTCGTTGGCTCTTTTGTGCGGTTTTTTACCGCAAAAAAAAACGCACCTCAACAACGCTACAGTGGAAACAGGCCCATCCACTTGCATTACATGTGCGAATCCGCATGCGTTGGACGCATGCGGATTCGCGATAGTGGAAACGAGCCCTGAAAGAGACACTGAAGCAAAAAAAAAATGATGATATAATGATCGGTATGTGTAGTACTAGTAATTAAGAAATAAAACATTAGGAGCAGAGACATAAGTCTAATATTGTTTCCAGTACAGGAAGAGTTAAGAAACTCCAGTTGTTATCTATGCAAAAGAGCCATTGAGCTCCACGTCTTTCAAAGTGGCAGAGAGCTCTGTCTTTTGAAGCTTGTTTTCTATAATTGTTATTAAGTACATAAATTAAGTAGCCATGTTCCCCAGGTAAGACATTTAAGCTAGTTACACACCAGGACGTTGCGTTTAGGGGACGTTATAGGGCACATAACGTGCCCCTAACGCAACGCCTGGTGCTCTCTGGTGTGGACGACGGAGTGAGCCGCGTTGTGCAGCTCACTCTGGCGTCCGTGATGCGTACTTTTGGGCGCATGCGGCATCACGTGGTCCCGCCCGGCCAATCGCCGCACAGAGCGGCCGCTCCAGGAAGTAAAAACTGCACGTCATTGAGTGCAGTGAATATTAATTAGCCATGTGCCTGGCCGCTCTCTGAGGTCTAAGTGATGGGGAGGCATGGGGCAGGCATGGCGGTGCAGTTTAGGGTGAAGGCATGACATCTATGGAGCTGTGGCGCCCATGGCAAGAGTTATGCCTGCACCCTGCTAGATATGCCTCTGCATGTATGGACCTACAGGAAACCCAGTAATGTACTTCCAGCCCAGCAGGAAGTACATCACTAGACGGGGGCGGCGCTATGCATATGACCCTGCCCAGCAGGAAGTATGTCACTAGACGGGGGCGGCGCTATGCATATGACCATGCCCAGCAGGAAGTATGTCACTAGACGGGGCAGCGCTATGCATATGGCTGATTTCATGCACCCCTAAGATTAGGTGTGCAACCTGTTTATAAGTCTTTATGAGACCGAAAAAGAAGGACTAATGAACAGGAAAGAGGGACAGAGGGATTTATCCCACACAGAATCCTGCCCAGTGGTGCCTAACCCTAAGACCCCCCCTGGTGGTGCCTAAACCTAAGACCCCCCCTGGTGGTGCCTAACCCTAAGACCCCCCCCCCCCCGGTGGTGCCTAACCCTAAGACCCCCCCCCCCCCCAGAAACCTAACCCTAAACCCCGCCTAGTGGTGCCTAGCCCTAGGACCCCCCTGGTGGTTCCTAACCCCAAGACCCCCAGGTCGTGCCTAACCCTAAACCTCCCCGGTGGTGCCTAACCTTAAGACCCCCTCCCCGTGGTGCCCCCATAACCCTAAACCCCCCTGGTCGCGCCTAACCCTAAATCTCCCTCTAAAGCATTACCCCTCCCTCCTCTGCTGCAATGCTACGATATGCAGTAAGGAAGGTACACTTCAGATGCCACCGTGCGCCCAAATTTCCCTAGCAGTGCCGTTTTTTCCTGCTTCAGTCTGGAGACCCGCCCTCATGCAGCAATCCTGGAGGTAACAGGACACGCCTACATGTAGCAATCCTGGAGGTAACAGGACCCGCCCACATGCAGCAATCCTGGAGGTAACAGGACATGCCCACATGCAGCAATCCTGGATGTAACAGGACACGCCCACATGCAGTAATCCTGGAGGTAACAGGATATGCCTACATGCAGCAATCCTGGAGATAACAGGACACACCCACATGCAGCAATCCTGAAGGTAACAGGACCCGCCCACATACAGCAATCCTGGAGTTAACAGGACCTGCCCACATGCAGCAATCCTGGAGGTAACAGGACCCGCCTACATGCAGCAATCCTGGAGGTAACAGGACACGCCCACATGCAGCAATCCTGGAGGTAACAGGACACGCCCACATGCAGCAATCCTGGAGGTAACAGGACACGCCCACATGCAGCAATCCTGGAGGTAACAGGACACGCCCACATGCAGCAATCCTGGAGGTAACAGGACACAACCACATGCAGCAATCCTGAAGGTAACAAGACCCGCCCACATGCAGCAATCCTGGAGGTAACAGGACCCGCCCACATGCAGCAATCCTGGAGGTAACAGGACACGCCCACATGCAGCAATCCTGGAGGTAACAATCCTGGAGGTAACAGGACCCGCCCACATGCAGCAATCCTGGAGGTAACAGGACACGCCCACATGCAGCAATCCTGGAGGTAACAGGACACGCCCACACGCAGCAATCCTGGAGGTAACAGGACATGCCCACATGCAGCAATCCTGGAGGTAACAGGACCCGCCCACATGCAGCAATCCTGAAGGTAACAGGACCCGCCCACATGCAGCAATCCTGGAGTTAACAGGACCCGCCCACATGCAGCAATCCTGGAGGTAACAGGACCCGCCCACATGCAGCAATCCTGAAGGTAACAGGACACGCCCATATGCAGCAATCCTGGAGGTAACAATCCTGGAGGTAACAGGACTCGCCCACATGCAGCAATCCTGGAGGTAACAGGACCCGCCCACATACAGCAATCCTTGAGATAACAGGACACGCCTACATGCAGCAATTCTGGAGGTAACAGGACACGCCCACATGCAGTAATCTTGGAGGTAACAGGACACACCCACATGCAGCAATCCTGAAGGTAACAGGACACGCCCACATGCAGCCATCCTGGAGGTAACAGGACACGCCCACATGCAGCAATCCTGGAGGTAACAGGACCCACCCACATGCAGCAATCCTGGAAGTAACAGGACCCGCCCACATTCAGCAATCCTGGAAGTAACAGGACACGCCCACATGCAGCAATCCTGGAAGTAACAGGACACGCCCACATGCAGCAATCCTGGAGGTAACAGGACACGCCCACATGCAGCAATCCTGGAAGTAACAGGACACGCCCACATGCAGCAATCCTGGAGGTAACAGGACACGCCCACATGCAGCAATCCTGGAGGTAACAGGACCCGCCCACATTCAGCAATCCTGGAAGTAACAGGACACGCCCACATGCAGCAATCCTGGAGGTAACAGGACCCGCCCACATGCAGCAATCCTGGAGGTAACAGGACACGCCCACATGCAGCAATCCTGGAGGTAACAGGACCCGCCCACATTCAGCAATCCTGGAAGTAACAGGACACGCCCACATGCAGCAATCCTGGAGGTAACAGGACCCGCCCACATGCAGCAATCCTGGAGGTAACAGGACCCGCCCACATGCAGCAATCCTGGAGGTAACAGGACACGCCCACATTCAGCAATCCTGGAGGTAACAGGACCCGCCCACATGCAGCAATCCTGGAGGTAACAGGACACGCCCACATGCAGCAATCCTGGAGGTAACAGGACCCACCCACATGCAGCAATCCTGGAGGTAACAGGACCCGCCCACATGCAGCAATCCTGGAGGTAACAGGACCCGCCCACATGCAGCAATCCTGGAGGTAACAGGACCCGCCCACATGCAGCAATCCTGGAGGTAACAGGACCCGCCCACATGCAGCAATCCTGGAGGTAACAGGACACGCCCACATGCAGCAATCCTGGAGGTAACAGGACCTTTACATCTGAACATTAAAACGCTGGAGATCTGAATGCTGTCCAGTCATCTCGATACCGCCACACACGAGGCCGACAGACGCTCAGCTGTCACTTGATCAATTCCTAGAGTACTGACTCACTGCCAGTTATTATCTCACTATCTGTATTACCATCCTCCCTAAAACACAACGCAGAGTTCTGCAATGCTTGGCACAACCTTTATTTATTAGCATGCGGTTATCTCCTGATCAGTCTCTCAAACTAAAAAGTGACTTAAAAGGGGAACTTCACTGTATGTAACGTAATGAATAAAAGTGCTTATTTTTCTCAGAATATTACTTTAAAAATGATGAAGTTGGTGTTTTCCCCATTGTAAAATCTTTCTTCACCATGATTTACAATCTGATGCTCGGTACGCACCATACAAGTTTCTGTTAGATTTACCTGCCAGATAGATTTTTCCAACGTATTGGCAGGTAAATCTAACAGAAAATTGTACGGCAGGTACCTAGCAATAAAAGTTATCACAGGTAGAGACATTTTTAAGGCGGGGTCGCATTCTACCGAAAGAGAAAACTGTTCCTGTAAAAACTGATCCATTTTCTGTTTAGAAGGATCAGATTGTTACGACATCAGTTTTTTCCATCCATTTTTCCATAACGTTTTGCGTCGCCTCCTGTGCTGTACTTGACACCATCACATTCGTTCCTCCGCTGCTGCCGCCGCTTCTTCTTGGGTCCTGTACAGGGGCGTAACTATAGACCCTGCAAGGGATGCAGCCGCAGGGGGGCCCACAGGGGGCCCCATCCCCAGAGTCTGACAACTAAGGGTAAAGAGAGAAAAAAAACTTTCTATTCTCTACACAATTGTTCTAATGACTGCATCTGCTCAGCCACTGATAACGAATCATAGAAAGTTGTGTAGACAAAGATTTGTAGACAGTCCCTATACAGTGTTCAGCAGGGTCTTGTGTACAATGCCCTTTCCCCAGCCTCTCTACCCCTCCTCAAGTGCTCTGTACTGTAGTGATGCTGTAGGAGTCTGCAGAGCCCCGCCCCCAGCCTCTCCTCCCCCTCCCCAAGTGCTGCTGTGTACTGTAGTGATGCTGGAGGTGGCTGCAGCACCAGTTCTGCTCCATCAGAGATGGACAGAGTGAGTGTAATCAGCTAAAGCTGGGAGGACACTTGTCTGTCAGTTTTCTGTATGCGCTTTTTGCACACCAGGGGCTTGATTTACTAAAATAGCATGCCTTATCCAAGTTAACACTCCTTATCAGAGATCACACGCCTTATCAAAGTTAACACACCTTATCAGAGTAACACAGCAAGCGCTAAAAACTTATGCCTGCTAATTAGCAATGATGAGAGCTCCACTCGTCCTGCCCTGAGCCCCTGCGCTCGCTGTGCTACTCTGATAAGACGTGTTAACTTTGATAAGGCGTGTTAACTCAGATAAGGCATGCAATTTGTCTTAGTGACTCAAGCCCCATGTGTGTCTGTATGTGTGGAAACATGCAGGTTTTATCACAGAAGCGCATGTAATTGATGCAGAAAATGTGTGCAGTGCTTCACTACTGTCTGCCTTTATCTGCATGGTGAAATCACATAACATTGTTTCTCAGTTTACGTGTGCAGAAAACGGGGGTGGAAGGGACCCCATCTAGAGTTCTGCAGGGGGCCCCTGTGATTTCTAGTTACACCCCTGGCTCCGCTACACAGAGTATGAGAACACCGCCGGTCTCCGTCGCCATCTGCTTAAGTCCGGGCGATTAAAAAAAGTTGTGGAGGACCCAAACTGTTTTGAATAGACTAATGGATTTTAAGGTTAGGTGTCAGGAAAGGAGGTTTTGAAGTAAGGCGTGGAGGGTGGCTTAAAGGGGTTCTGTGGAGGTACCTAAATGCGGTCACCGCGCATTAGGCGCAACAGCGACAAGCGCGTTTACGGCGCGGTCTCCGCACATTAAGCGCAACAGAGACAAGCACGCCACCCTGACTAACGAATGAACACAAATGAACAAATAACAGGAACGCTTGCTAAACAGCTGCTTTACCGCAGACAACCGCAAGCGTTTACTCCAGACAGACAGACGAACGGAAAATAGGAATAGGTCAGATAAGATCCACCGCTCTTCCGCCAGAGCGAGTGCGATCCGGGTTCAGGGATAGGACAGGAAGGATCCACTGCTCTTGCTGCCAGAGCAAGTGTGAACCAAGTAGAAAAATAAAGCTAGCAGGATTCACTGCTCTTTTCCACCAGAGCAAGTGTGATCCAAGTACAGAAACAGAGCTAGAAGGATCCACTGCTCTTTTCCACCAAAGCAAGTGTGATCCAAGTACAAGTGTGATCCAAGTACAGAAACAGAGTTAGCAGGATCCACTGCTCTTTTCCACCAGAGCAAGTGTGATCCAAGTACAGAAACAGAGTTAGCAGGATCCACTGCTCTTTCCGCCAGAGCGAGTGCAATTGCAAGGACAAGACAAGATAGGCAATACATTTAATACAACCTGACAGCACTAGAAGGATTGCCTAGTGCAGTCCCCAGGAATTACTCTAAGATAATCTTTAGCAAACAATAGCAAGTCTGACACTCAAAGAGTGTTTTAGTGGTAACAAACCATCATGACCAGCAAATGATTGTGGGATCACATGGCATTTATGCTGCAAGCCTTCAAAGGAGGCGGCTAGATAATTTGCATGACAAATGTATGCAAATTCCTCAGCAGCAGAGCAGGTCTGAAACTTGCAAAGTGACGACAGGTCTCTCTTCCAGAGACCTGCAGCCCACAGACTTGAGGAATGGTCAAACAGCTGTCTGCCTGTGCAGCCAGCTAAACGGATCATTACAAGAGGTGTCTACCATATTAAGGGGGCATTCTGCCTATTTACAGTATGTGAAATGCTGTCTATTCATGTGCCACATGACTGCTGAACTTGTCTTGTTGGGAGCCTCATGATTTGTTGGGGGCCTCACGACGATTGCTGAATTTGTCATGTTGGGGGCCTCATGATTGCTGAATTTGTCATGTTGGGGGCCTCATGATTGCTGAATTTGTCATGTTGGGGGCCTCACGACGATTGCTGAATTTGTCATGTTGGGGGCCTCATGATTGCTGAATTTGTCTTCATAGGGCCTCATGATTGCTGAATTTGTCTTCATAGGGCCTCATGATTGCTGAATATGTCTTGTTGGGGGTCACATGATTGCTAACTGCGAGACTATGGGAAAAGCTGAATCCTTATCATATGAGACAATAGCATTAAACCTACTTTTTTAGCTTTTAAAAACAGAAAATAAAACTGGGAGGTTCTAAAAAATTGAATACATTTTTCAGGAGTCGGATGGATGAAATTGTTTATCTTCACAGTTTATTTTCAACTTGGATTTTCCATAATGTTCATGTATGAGTTAAAACGTTTGTACAGTATTTCGTTTAAATTGCTGTTGCCACAAGGGGGCCCAGTGATTTCTAGTTACGCCCCTGACTACTTCCTAAACTGGGGACACCTATAGACCTGGCTACTTATACTGTACTTAGAGGGGTGTGGGAATGTTGGGGTGGAGGGTCCTGGAGGAATGTTTAGGTGGGAGGTTCGAGGTCCGTGGGGTTGGAAGATCGTGTGTGTGTGTGGGGGGGGGGGGCATACAAATTTTTTGCTATGGGGCCCAGTCATTTCTAGCTACACCCCTGCTCCCGATGACGCAGGCAGAAGCGCGCACTATTCGTCTAGTTAGATGAATAATTAGACCGGGACCGGTGGGTGGGAGCGGAGGATCGTCGGAGGACGGCGCAGGACATGACAGCTGCAGGAGGCCGATAGAAGCCCCAGGTAAGTGTCATTTTTGTTGTTTTTTTTAAACCCTCCACAGAACCCTTTTAAAGAGTCTGAAGTGTCCTATAAATGAGGCTTTTACTTTAAAAACCACAGTAACATAATTGCCCCTAGTAAAACGCAGCATCTCCGTGGCTGAAAAAGCAATAAATCACCCCAAACTGTCTGGGCCACATCGCGGGTTCCTTCCGTGAAGAGGCAGAGCTTTGGGCTTCAGCTCATCCTCTACACGCGTCCATCAGCACGGATCTCCGCCTCTGCCCGCCCCTCTCAGTCTTCTTTCACTGAGAGGGGCGGGGGAGAGGCGGAGATCCACGGGCAGATTGACGTGCATGGAGGCAGAGCTACAGCCCAACGCTCTGCCTCCCCGGGCAGCATAATCCACGACCAGGAAAGTCGTGGATTTTGCCAGGAGAGTTTGGGGTGATTTATTTCCTATTCAGCTGGACAGATTTTACACTATGAAAGATATTATTGTTTCTATGTGTAAAAGGGTGTTTCTGCAGAGGGAGGGGTTAGGATTAGGCACCACCAGGGGGAGTGGTTAGGGTTAGGTACCACCCGGGTAGCAGTTAGTGTTAGGCAACAACGGGGGGGGGGGGGGGGGCAGTTGTGTAGCTAAGGAGCTGTGGGCCCCGATGCATGTTTTACAAGCACCCTATACATAACAATTGATATGGCGCACCAAAACCTGCCAATGCCGACTACAGTGTCAGAGGTGCAAGAAGGGGATGGGGAGCAGCTTGTTACTGATTACCCCCAAGCACTCTATACATAGCAATCCCTGCCAATGGCAACTACAGTGTCAGAGGTGCAGGAAGGGGATGGGGAGCAGTCTGTTAGTGATTACCACTATTCAAAGTATGTATAGAAGTGATTATTATGAGCACAGGACCAAGAGAGAGCTAACACTGCAGTTGAGGGAAGGCCGGGCTAAGGGCCCCGATGCGGTCGCAACCTCTGCACCCCCTATTGCTACGCCCCTGTGGTTAGGGCTAGGCACCACCAAGGGAGTGGTTAGGGTGGTGGTTAGTTTTAGGCAACACGGGGGGGGGGGGGGAGGGTTAGGCACCACCGGGGGAGTGGTTAGGGTTAGGCACCACCGGGAGAGTGGTTAGGGTTAGACACCACCGGGGGAGTGATTAGTTTTAGCACCCCCAGGGGAGGGTTCTGTGTGAAAGTAGGGTTGGGTTAAGCTGTATTTTTGAATTACGTAACGATTTTTAACGTTAATATCTTTTCGTTATTATCTCCCATCTGTTTTTACAATAGTATTTATCGTTAACCAAGTTTGACAACGATGTTTATCGTTATCAGATTTCGTTATCCAACTATGCCAATTTATTATCCAGCCGGGCCCTTTTTTCACTGCGCCCTTTTTTCATGCACGCCCAGTAAGGGTCAGTGAGCGCTGAATAGCGTGTGGACGGGCCCTCCAGGAAAAGATTAACATGTGGAAAGTCTTGAAGGGAAGTGTGTGACGTTGTGACAGAAGCTGAGGAGAGGTGGGGGCTGCAAGTTATTTATCAGTCTCCACTACAGAAACTTCACCCACCGAACAATAAAAAGCCCTTGTTCAAGTTCTCCTGAAATGGAAGCCCCTTCATCGAATTACCTCGTGGAAATTTCTGCAGACGGAACATCATCTGCTGGCGCAGAGGGCAAATGAACAACACCGGCAGATCTTTAGCTGCTCTGACTGTTACGAAACCCTCCGAACCGACCGACGGCGCTGATCAAAGGCTTATGACAGGCGGGCGTCTGGTTCATGTGGCTTTGGGGTTTACACAACTTCTCTGATATTCGTCTTTCTAAAGGAAAAACACTGAGTGAAACCAAAACCTGCGCAGAAGTGATAAGAGTGACATTTCACTGAATTTCAGTCATTTCCCCTCCCCAAAAAAGTCAAAACAATTCTGACTTCACCAGCTGAATTTTTCTAGTGCTGTTTTTAACTGTTTCTTGTCAAAAGGACACATGAGAGATAAACAGTGCTTTATATAGCGTGATTAATCCTGTCGGCAAGCTGAAGACCTGAGCTAGTGCTGATTATACTATGGGGACCATTTACCAAATGTGAAAATTAATAGTGCTCTTATAAAGGGGTAACTCTGCAGGCCAGGACTCTGCGGTCTTCCTATAGGAGGGTAACTCTGCAGGTCAGGACTCTGCTGTCTCTCTATAGGAGGGGTAACTCTGCAGGTCAGGGCTCTGCTGTCTTCCTATAGGAGGGGTAACTCTGCAGGTCAGGACTCTGCAGTCTTCCTATAGAAGGGTAATTGTGCAGGTCAGGACTCTGCGGTCTTCCTATAGGAGGGGTAACTCTGCAGGTCAGGACTCTGCGGTCTTCCTATAGGAGGGGTAACTCTGCAGGTCAGGACTCTGCGGTCTTACTATAGGAGGGATAACTCTGCAGGTCAGGGCTCTGCGGTCTTCCTATAGGAGGGGTAACTCTGCAGGTCAGGCCTCTGCGGTCTTCCTATAGGAGGGGTAACTCTGCAGGTTAGGACTCTGCAGTCTTTATATAGGAGGGTAACTCTGCAGGTCAGGAGTCAGGACTCTGCTCTCTTCCTATATGAGGGGTATCTCTGCAGGTCAGGACTCTGCTGTCTTCCTATAGTAGGGGTAACTCTGCAGGTCAGGACTCTGCGGTCTTCCTATAGGAGGGGTAACTCTGCAGGTCAGGACTCTGCAGTCTTCCTATAGGAGGGGTAACTCTGCAGGGCAAGACTCTGTGGTCTCCCTATAGGATGTGTAACTCTGCAGGTCAGGACTCTGCGGTCTTCCTATAGGAGGGTAACTCTGCAGGTCAGGCCTCTGCGGTCTTCCTATAGGAGGGGTAACTCTGCAGGTCAGGAGTCTGCTGTCTTCCTACAGGAGAAGTAACTCTGCAGGTCAGGACTCTGCGGTCTTCCTATAAGAGGGTAACTCTGCAGGTCAGGGATCTGCGGTCTTCCTATAGGAGGGTAACTCTGCAGGTCAGGGCTCTGCGGTCTTCCTCTAGGAGGGTAACTCTGCAGGTCAGGACTCTGCGGTCTTCCTATAGGAGGGTAACTCTGCAGGTCAGGACTCTGTGGTCTTCCTATAGGAGGGGTAACTCTGCAGGTCAGGACTCTGCGGTCTTCCTACAGGAGGGGTAACTCTGCAGGTCAGGACTCTGCGGTCTTCCTATAGGTGGGGTAACTCTGCAGGTCAGGGATCTGCGGTCTTCCTATAGGAGGGTAACTCTGCAGGTCAGGACTCTGCGGTCTTCCTATAGGAGGGTAACTCTGCAGGTCAGGACTCTGTGGTCTTCCTATAGGAGGGTAACTCTGCAGGTCAGGACTCTGCGGTCTTCCTACAGGAGGGGTAACTCTGCAGGTCAGGACTCTGCGGTCTTCCTATAGGAGGGTAACTCTGCAGGTCAGGACTCTGCGGTCTTCCTATAGGAGGGGTAACTCTGCAGGTCAGGACTCTGCGGTCTTCCTATAGGAGGGTAACTCTGCAGGTCAGGACTCTACGGTCTTCCTACAGGAGGGGTAACTCTGCAGGTCAGGACTCTGCGGTCTTCCTATAGGAGGGTAACTCTGCAGGTCAGGACTCTGCGGTCTTCCTATAGGAGGGGTAACTCTGCAGGTCAGGACTCTGCGGTCTTCCTATAGGAGGGGTAACTCTGCAGGTCAGGACTCTGTGGTCTTCCTATAGGAGGGGTATCTCTGCAGGTCAGGACTCTGCGGTCTTCCTATAGGAGGGGTAACTCTGCAGGTCAGGACTCTGCAGTCTTCCTATAGGAGGGGTAACTCTGCAGGTCAGGACTCCGCGGTCTTCCTATAGGAGGGGTAACTCTGCAGGTCAGGACTCTGCGGTCTTCCTATAGGAGGGGTAACTCTGCAGGTCAGGACTCTGCGGTCTTCCTATAGGAGGGTAACTCTGCAGGTCAGGACTCTGCGGTCTTCCTATAGGAGGGGTAACTCTGCAGGTCAGGCCTCTGCGGTCTTCCTATAGAAGGGTAACTCTGCAGGTCAGGACTCTGCGGTCTTCCTATAAGAGGGTAACTCTGCAGGTCAGGACTCTGCGGTCTTCCTATAGGAGGGTAACTCTGCAGGTCAGGACTCTGCAGTCTTCCTATAGGAGGGGTAACTCTGCAGGTCAGGACTCTGCGGTCTTCCTATAGGAGGGGTAACTCTGCAGGTCAGGACTCTGCAGTCTTCCTATAAGAGGGTTAACTCTGCAGGTCAGGACTCTGCGGTCTTCCTATAGGAGGGGTAACTCTGCAGGTCAGGACTCTGCGGTCTTCCTATAGGAGGGGTAACTCTGCAGGTCAGGACTCTGCGGTTTTCCTATAGGAGGGGTAACTCTGCAGGTCAGGACTCTGCAGTCTTCCTACAGGAGGGTTAACTCTGCAGGTCAGGACTCTGCGGTCTTCCTATAGGAGGGTAATTGTGCAGGTCAGGACTCTGCGGTCTTCCTATAGGAGGGGTAACTCTGCAGGTCAGGACTCTGCTGTCTTCCTATAGGAGGGTAACTCTGCAGGTCAGGACTCTGCGGTCTTCCTATAGGAGGGGTAACTCTGCAGGTCAGGACTCTGCGGTCTTCCTATAGGAGGGTAACTCTGCAGGTCAGGACTCTGCGGTCTTCCTATAGGAGGGGTAACTCTGCAGGTCAGGACTCTGCGGTCTTACTATAGGAGGGGTAACTCTGCAGGTCAGGACTCTGCGGTCTTCCTATAGGAGGGGTAACTCTGCAGGTCAGGACTCCGCGGTCTTCCTATAGGAGGGGTAACTCTGCAGGTCAGGACTCTGCAGTCTTCCTATAGGAGGGGTAACTCTGCAGGTCAGGACTCTGCGGTCTTCCTATAGGAGGGGTAACTCTGCAGGTCAGGACTCTGCAGTCTTCCTATAGGAGGGTAATTGTGCAGGTCAGGACTCTGCGGTCTTCCTATAGGAGGGGTAACTCTGCAGGTCAGGACTCTGCTGTCTTCCTATAGGAGGGTAACTCTGCAGGTCAGGACTCTGCGGTCTTCCTATAGGAGGGGTAACTCTGCAGGTCAGGACTCTGCAGTCTTCCTATAGGAGAGGTAACTCTGCAGGTCAGGGCTCTGCGGTCTTCCTATAGGAGGGGTGACTCTGCAGGTCAGGACTCTGCGGTCTTCCTATAGGGATGGGTAACTCTGCAGGTCAGGACTCTGCGGTCTTCCTATAGGAGGGGTAACTCTGCAGGTCAGGACTCTGCGGTCTTCCTATAGGAGGGTAACTCTGCAGGTCAGGACTCTGCAGTCTTCCTATAAGAGGGGTAACTCTGCAGGTCAGGACTCTGCGGTTTTCCTATAGGAGGGGTAACTCTGCAGGTCAGGACTCTACGGTCTTCCTATAGGAGGGGTGACTCTGCAGGTCAGGGCTCTGCTGTCTTCCTATAGGAGGGGTAACTCTGCAGGTCAGGACTCTGCGGTCTTCCTATAGGAGGGGTAACTCTGCAGGTCAGGACTCTGCTGTCTTCCTACAGGAGGGGTAACTCTGCAGGTCAGGACTCTGCGGTCTTCCTATAGGAGGGTAATTGTGCAGGTCAGGACTCTGCGGTCTTCCTATAGGAGGGGTAACTCTGCAGGTCAGGACTCTGCTGTCTTCCTATAGGAGGGTAACTCTGCAGGTCAGGACTCTGCGGTCTTCCTATAGGAGGGGTAACTCTGCAGGTCAGGACTCTGCGGTCTTCCTATAGGAGGGTAACTCTGCAGGTCAGGACTCTGCGGTCTTCCTATAGGAGGGGTAACTCTGCAGGTCAGGACTCTGCGGTCTTACTATAGGAGGGGTAACTCTGCAGGTCAGGACTCTGCGGTCTTCCTATAGGAGGGGTAACTCTGCAGGTCAGGACTCCGCGGTCTTCCTATAGGAGGGGTAACTCTGCAGGTCAGGACTCTGCAGTCTTCCTATAGGAGGGGTAACTCTGCAGGTCAGGACTCTGCGGTCTTCCTATAGGAGGGGTAACTCTGCAGGTCAGGACTCTGCAGTCTTCCTATAGGAGGGTAATTGTGCAGGTCAGGACTCTGCGGTCTTCCTATAGGAGGGGTAACTCTGCAGGTCAGGACTCTGCTGTCTTCCTATAGGAGGGTAACTCTGCAGGTCAGGACTCTGCGGTCTTCCTATAGGAGGGGTAACTCTGCAGGTCAGGACTCTGCAGTCTTCCTATAGGAGAGGTAACTCTGCAGGTCAGGGCTCTGCGGTCTTCCTATAGGAGGGGTGACTCTGCAGGTCAGGACTCTGCGGTCTTCCTATAGGGATGGGTAACTCTGCAGGTCAGGACTCTGCGGTCTTCCTATAAGAGGGGTAACTCTGCAGGTCAGGACTCTGCGGTCTTCCTATAGGAGGGTAACTCTGCAGGTCAGGACTCTGCAGTCTTCCTATAAGAGGGGTAACTCTGCAGGTCAGGACTCTGCGGTTTTCCTATAGGAGGGGTAACTCTGCAGGTCAGGACTCTACGGTCTTCCTATAGGAGGGGTGACTCTGCAGGTCAGGGCTCTGCTGTCTTCCTATAGGAGGGGTAACTCTGCAGGTCAGGACTCTGCGGTCTTCCTATAGGAGGGGTGACTCTGCAGGTCAGGACTCTGCGGTCTTCCTATAGGAGGGGTAACTCTGCAGGTCAGGACTCTGTGGTCTTCCTATAGGAGGGTAACTCTGCAGGTCAGGACTCTGCGGTCTTCCTACAGGAGGGGTAACTCTGCAGGTCAGGACTCTGCGGTCTTCCTATAGGAGGGTAACTCTGCAGGTCAGGACTCTGCGGTCTTCCTATAGGAGGGGTAACTCTGCAGGTCAGGACTCTGCGGTCTTCCTATAGGAGGGTAACTCTGCAGGTCAGGACTCTACGGTCTTCCTACAGGAGGGGTAACTCTGCAGGTCAGGACTCTGCGGTCTTCCTATAGGAGGGTAACTCTGCAGGTCAGGACTCTGCGGTCTTCCTATAGGAGGGGTAACTCTGCAGGTCAGGACTCTGCGGTCTTCCTATAGGAGGGGTAACTCTGCAGGTCAGGACTCTGTGGTCTTCCTATAGGAGGGGTATCTCTGCAGGTCAGGACTCTGCGGTCTTCCTATAGGAGGGGTAACTCTGCAGGTCAGGACTCTGCAGTCTTCCTATAGGAGGGGTAACTCTGCAGGTCAGGACTCCGCGGTCTTCCTATAGGAGGGGTAACTCTGCAGGTCAGGACTCTGCGGTCTTCCTATAGGAGGGGTAACTCTGCAGGTCAGGACTCTGCGGTCTTCCTATAGGAGGGTAACTCTGCAGGTCAGGACTCTGCGGTCTTCCTATAGGAGGGGTAACTCTGCAGGTCAGGCCTCTGCGGTCTTCCTATAGAAGGGTAACTCTCCAGGTCAGGACTCTGCGGTCTTCCTATAAGAGGGTAACTCTGCAGGTCAGGACTCTGCGGTCTTCCTATAGGAGGGTAACTCTGCAGGTCAGGACTCTGCAGTCTTCCTATAGGAGGGGTAACTCTGCAGGTCAGGACTCTGCGGTCTTCCTATAGGAGGGGTAACTCTGCAGGTCAGGACTCTGCAGTCTTCCTATAAGAGGGTTAACTCTGCAGGTCAGGACTCTGCGGTCTTCCTATAGGAGGGGTAACTCTGCAGGTCAGGACTCTGCGGTATTCCTATAGGAGGGGTAACTCTGCAGGTCAGGACTCTGCGGTCTTCCTATAGGAGAGGTAACTCTGCAGGTCAGGGCTCTGCGGTCTTCCTATAGGATAGGTAACTCTGCAGGTCAGGACTCTGCGGTCTTCCTATAGGAGGGGTAACTCTGCAGGTCAGGACTCTGCGGTCTTCCTATAGGAGGGTAACTCTGCAGGTCAGGACTCTGCGGTCTTCCTATAGGAGGGGTAACTCTGCAGGTCAGGCCTCTGCGGTCTTCCTATAGAAGGGTAACTCTCCAGGTCAGGACTCTGCGGTCTTCCTATAAGAGGGTAACTCTGCAGGTCAGGACTCTGCGGTCTTCCTATAGGAGGGTAACTCTGCAGGTCAGGACTCTGCAGTCTTCCTATAGGAGGGGTAACTCTGCAGGTCAGGACTCTGCGGTCTTCCTATAGGAGGGGTAACTCTGCAGGTCAGGACTCTGCAGTCTTCCTATAAGAGGGTTAACTCTGCAGGTCAGGACTCTGCGGTCTTCCTATAGGAGGGGTAACTCTGCAGGTCAGGACTCTGCGGTATTCCTATAGGAGGGGTAACTCTGCAGGTCAGGACTCTGCGGTCTTCCTATAGGAGAGGTAACTCTGCAGGTCAGGGCTCTGCGGTCTTCCTATAGGAGAGGTAACTCTGCAGGTCAGGACTCTGCGGTATTCCTATAGGAGGGGTAACTCTGCAGGTCAGGACTCTGCGGTCTTCCTATATTATGGGTAACTCTGCAGGTCAGGACTCTGCGGTCTTCCTATAGGAGGGGTAACTCTGCAGGTCAGGACTCTGCGGTCTTCCTATAGGAGGGTAACTCTGCAGGTCAGGACTCTGTGGTCTTCCTATAGGAGGGTAACTCTGCAGGTCAGGACTCTGCGGTCTTCCTATAGGAGGGGTAACTCTGCAGGTCAGGACTCTGCGGTCTTCCTATAGGAGGGTAACTCTGCAGGTCAGGACTCTGCGGTCTTCCTATAGGAGGGGTAACTCTGCAGGTCAGGACATTAAGTCGTATGTTCCCAACCTTTTTGGGCGCTCATGTGAATATACTCATGCCTTTTTCAGAATCAGTTTGCACAGTTTGTGAAGTCTGAAGAAGATATTACTATAAAATACTCTTTAAATCTTTTACAGTTGGCTAGTAATTGGAATCATCCTGAATCAAAACATTTTGCCTAAACTGAGATTTAGATTAGAAGGCTGTATCTTATAATAACACTAGTGGAAGACCCGGCGTAATTTTATGTTCAGCCCCCCCCCCCCCTTCCCCCTCTGAATTTTTCACCTTGGTCACTGTGAGACCACCTGTGGCAAGTTTGGCTTTATTACTGTGAGAATGGCAGCCTTTTACATTTTTTCCATTGATGTGAATGGGTGAAATCTGATTTGCTGTTTGTAGCTCCGCCCAGCTGTGCAGGGGGGCCGCGAGACCCCCAGAACCTATCATCCCAGGTAGTAAGGGATCTGTATACCAAGTTTTGTTGAAATCGGTCAAGGGGTTTTCGAGTGATTGCGGCACATACATACACACACACACACACACACAGTACAGTGGGATGCGAAAGTTTGTGCAACCTTATTAATAGTCATGATTTTCCTGTATAAATCGTTGGTTGTTACGATAAATGTCAGTTAATATATCATATAGGAGACACACACAGTGATATTTGAGAAGTGATTAGTGAAATGAAGTTTATTGGATTTACAGAAAGTGTGCAATAATTGTTTAAATAAAATTAGGCAGGTGCATAAATTTGGGCACTGTTGTCATTTTATTGACTCCAAAACCTTTAGAACTAATTATTGGAACTCAAATTGGCTTGGTAAGCTCAGTGACCCATGACCTACATACACAGGTGAATCCAATTATGAGAAAGAGTATTTAAGGGGGTCAAATTTAAGTTTCCCTCCTCTTTTAATTTTCTCTGAAAAGTAGCAACATGGGGGTCTCAAAACAAATCTCAAATGACCTGAAGACAAAGATTGTTCACCATCATGGTTTAGGGGAAGGATACAGAAAGCTGTCTCAGAGATTTCAGCTGTCTGTTTCCACAGTTAGGAACATATTGAGGAAATGGAAGACCACAGGTTCAGTTCAAGTTAAGACTCGAAGTGGCAGACCAAGAAAAATCTCAGATAAACAGAAGCGACGAATGGTGAGAACAGTCAGAGTCAACCCACACCAGCACTAAAGACCTACAACATCATCTTGCTGCAGATTGAGTCACTGTGCATCGTTCAACCATTCGGCACACTTTACACAAGGCGATGCTGTATGTGAGAGTGATGCAGAGGAAGCCTTTTCTCCGCCCACAGCACAAACAGAGCCGCTTGAGTTATGCTAAAGCACATTTGGACAAGCCAGCCTCATTTTGGAATAAGGTGCTGTGGACTGATGAAACTAAAATTGAGTTATTTGGGCATAACAAGGGGCGTTATGCATGGAGGAAAAACAACACAGCATTCCAAGAAAAACACCTGCTGCCTACAGTAAAATATGGTGGTGGTTCCATCATTCTGTGGGGCTGTGTGGCCAGTAAAGGGACTGGGAATCTTGTCAAAGTTGAGGGACGCATGGATTCCACTCAGTATCAGCAGATTCTGGAGACCAATGTCCAGGAATCAGTGACAAAGCTGAAGCTGCGCCGGGGCAGGATCTTTCAACAAGACAACGACCCCAAGCACTGCTCAAAATCCACTAAGGCATTCATGCAGAGGAACAAGTACAACGTTCTGGAATGGCCATCTCAGTCCCCAGACCTGAATATAATTGAAAATCTGTGGTGTGAGTTAAAGAGAGCTGTCCATGCTCGAAAGCCATCCAACCTGAATGAACTAGAGATGTTTTGTAAAGAGGAATGGTCCAAAATACCTTCAACCAGAATCCAGACTCTCATTGGAACCTACAGGAAGCGTTTAGAGGCTGTAATTTCTGCAAAAGGAGGATCTGCTAAATATTGATTTCATTTCTTTTTTAATTTTATTTAAACAATAATTGCGCAGTTTCTGTAAATCCAATAAACTTAATTTCAATTCTCAAATATCACTATGTGTGTCTCCTATATGATATATTTAACTGACATTTTTTATCGTAACAACCGATTTATACAGGAAAATCATGACAATTAACAAGGTTGCCCAAACGTTCGCATCCCACTGTACATACACACACACACCATATACACACACACACCTCTCCCCCCCCCCCCTCAGAATATATATATGTTTAACCTCTTCTTGTCTTCAGCTTCTGCCTAATTGTCTCATTTCACAAGTTTCAGTGATTCTCGTTGAGTTATTATCTCAGCCATTATTGAGCGATTTCTCTGTTTGCTCATTAGTAACCTTATTTCCAGTTACAGCCAGCTCATCTGTGTAGCAGTGAGGAGGGTCTCTGCAGCTCTCAGAATGTGCGGACCACTTTCAGAATGAGCGGGAGCCCTCCAGAACACACAGCTCTGCAGCACTGACAGGATACGCGTGTCACACAGCTGGCTATACATCTAGCGATATGCCGGCCGATAGAAGATCCGATGGGATCATTATTACCGAATACCGGTGCCAGACATGTCCGATTGATGATCTGCCTGGCAGTAGCACTGCTTTAGTTTGGGACTATATAAAGATGGCGCGCCCCCCCCCCCCCCCCCCCCCCCCCAGGTTGCTGCTCTTTTTAGCTGCAATGTGACTCATACTAGACAAGACACAGAACATTTGTATTGCGCTTTTCTCCTGGCGGACTCAATGTGCTAGAGCTGCAGCCACTAGGGGGCTCTCTATAGGCAGTAGCAGTGTTAGGCCAGAGCTGCAGCCACTAGGGGGCGCTCTATAGGCAGTAGCAGTGTTAGGCCAGAGCTGCAGCCACTAGGACACGCTCTATAGGCAGTAGCAGTGTTAGGCCAGAGCTGCAGCCACTAGGGGGCGCTCTATAGGCAGTAGCAGTGTTAGGCCAGAGCTGCAGCCACTAGGGGGCGCTCTATAGGCAGTAGCAGTGTTAGGCCGGAGCTGCAGCCACTAGGGGGCGCTCTATAGGCAGTAGCAGTGTTAGGCCAGAGCTGCAGCCACTAGGACGCGCTCTATAGGCAGTAGCGGTGTTAGGCCAGAGCTGCAGCCACTAGGGGACGCTCTATAGGCAGTAGCAGTATTAGGCCAGAGCTGCAGCCACTAGGGGGCGCTCTATAGGCAGTAGCAGTGTTAGGCCAGAGCTGCAGCCACTAGGGGGCGCTCTATAGGCAGTAGCAGTGTTAGGCCAGAGCTGCAGCCACTAGGGGGCGCTCTATAGGCAGTAGCAGTGTTAGGCCAGAACTTCAGCCACTAGTGGGTGCTCTATAGGCAGTAGCAGTGTTAGGCCAGAGCTGCAGCCACTAGGGGGGCGCTCTATAGGCAGTAGCAGTGTTAGGCCAGAGCTGCAGCCACTAGGACACGCTCTATAGGCAGTAGCAGTGTTAGGCCAGAGCTGCAACCACTAGGGGGCACTCTATAGGCAGTAGCAGTGTTAGGCCATAACTTCAGCCACGAGGGGGTGCTCTATAGGCAGTAGCAGTGTTAGGCCAGAGCTGCAACCACTAGGGGGCGCTCTATAGGCAGTAGCAGTGTTAAGCCAGAGCTGCAGCCACTAGGGGCGCTCTATAGGCAGTAGCAGTGTTAGGCCAGAGCTGCAGCCACTAGGGATGCTCTATAGGCAGTAGCAGTGTTAGGCCAGAGCTGCAGCCACTAGGAGGTGCTCTATAGGCAGTAGCAGTGTTAGGCCAGAGCTGCAGCCGCTAGAGGTGCTCTATAGGCAGTAGCAGTGTTAGGCCAGAGCTGCAACCACTAGGGGGCGCTTTATAGGCAGTAGCAGTGTTAGGCTTGGGCTGCAGCCACTAGGGGACTCTCTATAGGCAGGAGCAGTGTTAGGCCAGAGCTGCAGCCACTAGGGGGCGCTCTATAGGCAGTAGCAGTGTTAGGCCAGAGCTGCAGCCACTAGGGGGCACTCTATAGGCAGTAGCAGTGTTAGGCCAGAACTTCAGCCACTAGGGGGTGCTCTATAGGCAGTAGCAGTGTTAGGCCAGAACTTCAGCCACTAGGGGGCACTCTATAGGCAGTAGCAGTGTTAGGCCAGAGCTGCAACCACTAGGGGGGGGGGGGGGGGGGGGGGCTCTATAGGCAGTAGCAGTGTTAGGCCAGAGCTGCAGCCACTAGGGGGCACTCTATAGGCAGTAGCATTGTTAGGCCAGAGCTGCAGCCACTAGGGTGCGCTGTATAGGCAGTAGCAGTATTAGGGAGTCTTGCCCAAGGTCTTCTTACTGAATAGGTGCTGGCTTACTGATCAGGAAGAGCCGAGACTCGGACCTTTGTCTCCTGTGTCAGAGCCTCTGCCCCTCCCCCATCGGATCGGGACCTGCTGTGAACCAGAAGAAGATCGTCCTTTTCGTAGGATGCGGGCTGTGAGCGCATGCGCTGCGCTCAGGAGGCCACCAGGAGCCACAGTGTCGAGCCAGTAATACTGCGCAATGCACAAAGAGATCATCTTCAGATTCACAGGACCCGACCCGATGGGGGGTTGGCCTAGTACGGGCCATATTGCAGCTAAAAAGAGCAGCTGCTTTCTCACCTTAGAAGTCCTTTAAATTCAGGCATGGCGCTTATGGCAGGGGTGTGGTATTCATACACTATGGGGAGTGGTGAAGTCAGTGCATGCTCACAGGTACAGAGCCTGCAGGGTATCTTTCCCAACTGGGCGGAGCTCACAGAGGCGGTGGGCGTGGTAGTCATACAGTGTGGGGAGTGGTGAAGTCAGGGAATGGTCACAGGTACAGAGCCTGCAGGGAAGTTGTGCTGATTAATACTGTCTATCCCCCAAACACTCTAAAGCAGGCCATACACTCGTTAG